>NC_060905.1:11438839-11686339 GCF_014805685.1 Silurus meridionalis | reverse complement strand
AGTCATAGACAGATGTGGCGGAGATAATCCGGTAATTTTCCAAAATAAAACATCGGTCAGAATCAGATAATAAATAAAACGGAAATAATGTAAGTTATGTATTCTTTCTGTGCGGCCAGGTAACAATTGACCCACGGACAGGTGCCGGTCCACGGCCCGGGGACCACTGACTTAGAGCACAATTTCACAGCTGAACAGAGAAATTCTTTTAAACTGTAAAACGCTACAGATGACAACTGAGCTCCAAACAAGCTGTGATTGATGTAATGCTACTAATTACAGCGTATGGAGTCTGAACTAATGACAGCAGTATACAGCGATTTCAAGAGGTAAACGGGGGTGAGGAGTGTTTCTCTCACACACACACACACACACACACACACACACACACACACACACACACACACACACACACACACACACACACCCCTAATCACCTGTTTAATTAAAGCAAAATGCTGCACAGTATCATTACACAGCAGTGTGGATGTAATCTCCTGCTTATGGCTTCATTACATCACACAGTACTGCGTTGCCTTAGTCTACACACACACACACACACACACACACACACACACACACACACACACACACACACACACACACCACTAATCACCTGTTTAATTAAAGCAAAATGCTGCACAGTATCATTACACAGCAGTGTGGATGTAATCTCCTGCTTATGGCTTCATTACATCACACAGTACTGCGTTGCCTTAGTCTACACACACACACACACACACACACACACACACACACACACACACACACACACACACACACACACACACACACAGTTGTTTCTACGTGTAGGGTACAGATATGTAATGAAAAAACCTCGATAGCGAGTTATTTGAGTGTGTAGAGACGGTACCTGGGAATGCCGGCTAGATACGCGATGAGTCTGCGCAGGTCCTCCTGTCGTATTCGGTCGTGATTGGTGCGTGACGGGAACGTTAAAACAGGACCACCGCGCTTGTCTCTGCCACCTAGTGGAAGTGAAAAGACAGGAAATTCAACACCGGTAAAAGATTGCTGCAAATGAAGCTTTATTTTATAAATGTTGAAAATGCATAAAGAAATACACAGTGAAGGAAACAGATTGGTGGCATGATGACTGCTCTCTCCATGACTGTGTTTGGCTGATGCTCATTTGATTACATCAGCGTGTTTGTTCGTTCTCTGGAATATTTGCATATTATTAAAAATGCTGAAAACACATTCATTGTACAGACGTATTTTTGTTTTCGAATTTGGTGGAAATCTTTTTGGACCTGCCAAGTCTGAAGAGAAACAAAGCAGATTTGACATTGATGGGGTGAAAACTTTTCTCGACATTGTTTTGTTTTTTGTTTTTTCCCCCACAAATGCGAGTTTGAAACCGTAGTGCAGGTTAATACAGAGGGTTCAGGTAAACACCGGGCACATTTCAGTTCCTCTAAAAGGGCTTAACCAGGCTGTTCTTCACAGGGTGGTTCCAAGCTTTAAATCTACTTCCTAATAAAAAAATTACGATTTTATTTTGCATGAACGAACTCGAGGCATTTTTATTTACTTGACAGAAAGTCTGCGTGTCATACAAGTGAGAAAACCGACAAAACGAGATGTAACATTACGACTATAACAAGGGAGAGGGGGTGGAGCTTCCAGGGTATCCAGTTCAAAACGTCTACACGCCATCACTCTTTCCAGAGTAAAGTATCGATTTGTCCATCTGCCGAATTTAGAAAGGAAAATAAGAAGCTGCTCTTTTTGCGTATTTATGAATGATCAGGTCCAAGAGTGCACTCCAACAGGAGTCAAAAGATATTTTTCAGGGCTGACGTATTCGTAAGACAAGGGGGTGCCAGGACACCTGATATTTCCAGCCAGATGTGATTCTTCCCCACAATTGTTTAAGATGTTTATGAATGCAGAAGCATGACTGTTTCCCTTCACTTGAACCAGGAAACCCAAACCTGTTCCTGTATGATTGACACTGCACAGTGTAAACCTCATTACTATATACTTTTGCATGGGTTGGAATGTAAGATCTTGAGAGGCCTGCTATAGATCTCTGATCTCAACCCTAATGATCACCTTTGGGATGAATTGGATCGCTGACTGCACCCCAGGTCTCCTCACACTACACCATTATCCTGACTTTACTAACATCTTTATGGCTGAATGAGCACAAATCTCCAAAAACACACTGAAATCTAGTGGAACATCTTCCCAGAAGAGTGGAGGTTATTATAACAGCATATTGGGACTAAATGTGGAATGTGATGTTCAGAAAAACAAATACAAATCTTACAGGCAGGTGTTTCCCATTTTTACCCATGTAATGTAGTGTATGTGGCCTGGACTACACTTTATACAGTGTGTTACAGAAATGCACCTTGTTTTAGTGTCGGTTACTATAGTAACAATAAGGTATTACAGTGAGCGCATTAATACAAACCTGTGTAGCTGGAACTACTGTCAGAGCTGCTGCTGTAGTAAATGAATCACTTCCACAATAGGAATTATAGAAACTCAGCAGTGGTGTAAAGGATAAAGTTATAATCCGGTTTATAAATACGGTTTCTACTTAATCTTAGTATGAGTGCAACAGATCACAAAGCTCACGTTTCGGCTCACATTACGGTTTTTATTTTGATTCACGGATCGGCAAAAAGGGGGAGGAGACAAATATAATTTGTTACAAGAAAGGCTACAGCAAGGAAACGCTCCCATACACACGGTTTGAACGATGCAGGAGGTATTTAACGTTGTTCTGCTCCCTTTGCTAGCCGTTGTTGTAGACTGATTAACACGTCCCGTTCTTCTGATATCATCCACTGCTTACTGAACATAGCCAATAAAGACGTCTTCCAATATTTTGTGTTTTTAAACTCGCATCTGCCTCCATTTAAACATTAACCAACGGTAAACTACAGGATGCAGATGAAGAGTGAGCATTAATCCCTTCTGTTGTTGTTCCTGCTTCCTTCCCGCCTTTAAAATCCTCTGTACTCAGCATACGGGCCCAGTAAAGTGTAAAGTGCACCAACTCAACCAGAACAAAGCAGACCTGCCAGGATATCCCCGCGGATCTTCCTAAGCCGCAATGTGCTGAATCTGTTTAACTGAATATACACTGTAATTGGATCAACAGTCTTATCCACTGGCAGGAATATTTTCATGCTGTAACATCCCCGAGTGAGAGCCGTGTGGGCCGTGGAATTTCCTTTGAAAGAACGGCAGCGTTATTTTTATATGTCTTGCACATAATCGTGATTCTTTGACCGGTTTTTCCCCCTCTTTGTGGCATCAGCAGATACACACCTGACAGCCTCGCATCTCCATGGCAACACTGCTCGCATTGTGTCCTGTCTGTGCTTGTTATCCTTTAGTCCCGTAACCTCGAGTGCAAAAAGGCGCCGCCGAGAGATTTCTTGTTTTTCTTGATTGGAGCCCTGCAGTGAAGCTAAAGCATAATCCCTTCCATCCTCGAGCCTGGGAGATGTGAACAAAAGCTCCTGCTATTCAAAAGCTGGAAGGTCACTTGCCGTGTGTCCTTTGTGTTGTATGCCTATGAGGCATTTCAGAGAAGAGCTAGCTACTCCAGCTGAGCGCGCCGGGGTTTGTTTGCCGCTCCTTTTACCTGAGCGAACAGGACGAGTTAGTGTGTGAGGGGAAAAAATTTAATGTGCATAAATAAAGATTAGAAAGGATTGATGACTCTATTTACTCTATTAAATATTAATGGGTTTTTTTTCTTTGTCGAATTCAAGCAGCTTGCTAGCATCAACATGCATCTTCAGGTACTGCAAAGCTACAATCAGACCACGATATCTCCAGGAGCTGGACAGAACGGACGAGTTCTAACACTAATCCTGCATCTGACTACAGGTTATGACTCCTAATACTCAATCTCTGACTGGAGAAAGAAGAACTGGGGATGCCTGGGGTCCTCCGAGATTGGGGAGTGCTTGTGGAATCCGTGTGCTGCCACCGATGATCAGCCTGTACAGTTTACAGAGAATGGTGCGGACAACTAAAACCATCCTGTGGGAGAGGATTTGCAGGCTAAAACATCTTGATTACGAGAGAGATAAGAGGTGAAAGACCAACAGGTCAACTGGGAGTCTATAGTTACAAAGCACCTCAGATTGTACCACACATTTAACCTTGAGGTGTTCGAATTACATCAGCAGAAAGCCACATCAGGATTTAGTCCCGTCAGTCAAGAACATTGTCAGTGATAGAACTAAGCAGAGGCACGATCTCTGTTCATTCCTTTCCCGTTTTATTTCTCTTTTAAACACATTTATGTTGCAAACAGCAAGCAGTATGGGAACTGAAGGACACGCACATCTTCAGAGTCGGCACAAAGAATCGTACGAGTTTGGGTTTGCCACTTTTCCACAACAAAAATGGTCATGTACATTTCTGTTCGTTCAGCCATCATCAGCGTTTCATAATTGGTACGGAAGACTTGTATGCAAAAAAGAAAAAGAAGGTACAAGACGAGACTACGGGCACTATGATTAATTTTTTTTCCTTCTTCCCAACTCCAGAGTCCACAAATTTAGGAGATATTTATTTACATAGATATTTAAATAACCTAATAAGATGCAATCCTAGCATATACCCGAAAAAAACAGCCGATATGACAGAGTAAATGCACGGATTATAAATAACAAATATTTGTAAAAATACAAGCAATTTGCACTAAGCCTGTGACCATGAGAACAGATGAACTGTGTAGATGAGCATCATATCTTTCCCAAACTAAGCAAGGTAGAAGAATATTGTAAGCTGTAAAGATGTAGGATGATGTAAACGCTTGTCAAACTGCAATAAAGCCTCTGCTTGTAAGTGATGTAATACGAATGCTTTGGCACACATTTAGAATGCTGTGCCCGCATTTCTCCTCTTCCAGCCTCGTCTACTGCAGGGCTGCAGTAGCAGGATAATTGGGGGAAAAAAATGTGAACGGGATTGTAATGATTGTAATGAGTCTGTAGAATTCATTAGATCTCTCATTACTACTATGAAAGTGTTTATACCAAGAATAATCTTTTATCAAAAGCCAGGAGTTCAGAGAGAAGGCCAAGCGGCTTGTGTAATGGCTAACTTCACCAGAGCCCAGACATTACATCATGCTCCCTGAATAAATGAATGCCAACGCCATAGTGGTAATCGAGAGGCTTGGAAAATTCCCAGTGGACCAGTAATGGAGTGTGCTGTTCTGCATCATGTAACTCCTGGGCTAAAAATGAGTGCCACTCCAGCCCCTGGCATGATCTGTGTTTGTTGTGTTCACCTGATGATGAGGCAATTAACGCTTGCTCGCTTTTTCAGCCACTGTATTTAAGCTTGGGACACAAAGTTTCAGAAACCAGACAGACAACAGGGTTTACAACAATCAGGAAAAACTCTATGACCACCTGCCTAATAGTGTTGGTCCCCTTTTACTGCTAAAACAGTCCTGACCCTTCGAGCATTAACTTCTTCAGCAATATGAGCTATAGGAGCTTGTCTGTTAGATCGGACCACACGGGCCAGTCTTCAATCCCCACATGCATCAATGAGCCTCCGCCACCTATGACCCTGTCACCGGTTCATCACTGTTCCTTCCATGGGGCACTTCTGATAGATACTGACCACTGCAGCCCGGGAACAGCCCAGAAGAGCTGCAGTTTTAGAGATGCTCTGACCCAGTCGTCTAGCAATTACAATATAACCCTCGTCAAACTCGCTCACATCCTTACGCTTGTCTATTTTCACTGCTTTTAGCACATTAACTTTGAGAACAAAATGTTCACTTGATGCCTAATAATCTCTCAACCACTAACAGATGCCATGACGAAGAGATAATCAGTTATTCGCTCACTGGTCATAATGGTATAATGTCATGCATATATATATATATATATATATATATATATATATATATATATATATATATATATATATATATATATATATATACATATATACACATATACACACACACACACACACACACACACATACATACATACATACATACACACACACATATACACATATACACACACACATACATATATTATATATATATACATACACACACACACACACACAGGTGTGAAAGAGTTTTCCCCCATATCTTTTTTGCATGTTTGTCACACATTATTGTTTCATTAAAATAATTTAAATATTAGTAAAAGATAATACAAGAGCTGAAAAGTGATTTGGTGGTGTTCCCTGTGTTCCCTGTAGTTGTGTGGTGTGGAAAAATGTTTGCCCCTTCCTGAGTTCTTTTTGTTTTTTTTTTTGCATGTTTGTCACACTTTAAGGTTTCAGATCATCAAACTAATATTAGTAAAAGATAAGTGAAAACAAAATGCAGTTTGTAAATGAAGCTTTTTATAATTGAGGGAAAACAAAATCCAAAAGTACATGCCTACAAAAAAAAGTGTTTGCCCCCCTGAATTGTTGTAATTCAGCCAGACTGGAGAGTTTTCAAGCATAAACCGCCTTTTTAAGGTCATGCCACCGCATCTCAATAGGATTCAGGTCATGACTTTCACTAGGCCACTTTAAGGTCTCCATTTGGTTTTTCTTCAGCCATTAAGAGGTGGACTTGCTGGTGTGTATTGTATCATTGTTCTGCTGTAGAACCAAAGTTCGCTTCAGCTTGAGGTCACAAACAGATGACCGGACATTCTCCCTCAGGATTTTTAAGTAAACGGCAGAATTCATGGTTCCATTTATCCCAGCAAGTCTTCCAGGTCCTGAAGCAGCAAAACAGCCCAATACCATCATACTACCATCACCAGATTTTACTGTTAGTATGATGTTCTTTTTCTGAAATGCAGTGTTACTTTTACGGCAGACGTAATGGGACACACACCTTCCAAAACGTTTGACTTTTGTCTCATCAGTCCACAGAGTATTTTCCCCAAAAGTCTTGGGGAACATCAAGATGTTTTCTGGCAAAACTTAGACAAGCCTTTATGTTCTTTTTGCTCAGCAGAGGTTTTCCTCTTGGAACTCTGCCATGCAGACCATTTTCTCTTTCTTATGGTAAAGTCATGAACACTGACCTTAACTGAGGCAAGTGAGGCCTGCAGTTCTTTGGATGTTGTTGTGGGGTATTTTGTGACATTTTGGATGAGTCGTCGCTTTGCTCTTGGGGTAATTTTCTGGAAAGGTTCTCCACTGTTCCATGTTTTTGCCATTTGTGAATAAAGGCTCTTACTGTAGTTCACTGGAGTCCCAAAGCTTTAGAAATTTCTTTATAACCTTTTCCAGACTGATAAATCTCAATTACTTACTTTCTCATTTGTTTCTGAATTTCTTTGGATCTCTGCATGATGTCTAGCTTTTGAGGATCTTTTGATCTACTTCACTTTGCCAGGCAGGTTCTATTTAAAAGATTTTTTGATTGCGAACAGGTGAGGCAGTAATTAGGCCTGGGTGTGGCTGGAGAAATTGAACTCAGGTATGATGAACCACATTTTTAACAGGGGCCAACACTTTTTTTGTGGCCATGTAGTTTTGGATTTTGTTTTGCCTCAATAATAAAAGCCTTCATTATAAAACTGCATGTTTTCACTTGTTATCTTTTACTAATATAAGTTTGATGATCTGAAACCTTAAAGTGTGAAAAACATGCAAAAAAAAAAAAAAATCAGGAAGTGGGCAAACATTTTTTCACACCACACCACACCACACCAATACAGGGGACACAGGGAACAACTCCAAATCACTTTTCAGCTCTTGTATTTGGTAGTTCGTGCAGGTTTGACAGTGATTATTCAATTCAGCTCAAGCAGAGTGAATTAGGTTGACAACCTTAAAGGTGAAAAAACAATTAAAAAAATGATGATAAAAAAAGACAGTCACTTATTTGTAAACAAACCTAATGTAAATACAGATTGTTCCATACAAACTGTCTCAATGTCAAACAAACTGTTCGTTTGCATACTAGCTTGTTTTCTATCGTTATTTAAGCAGTACGTCACCACTTTGTAATTTTTAGAAACGCAAACTACGTAACATGCATTTAAATATATTAAACAAGATACACAACTATTCTCCATATTGCACATTATTACAGTCAAATAACACAGAATTTAGTGGCAATTAGTCTTTAAATAGACTTCGTCATACCATCAGCGTTCTCCCTCTCGTGTGTGCCACTCGCAGTAATTTATTTCTTGAACTTTCCAGCATGCACCATCTTCTCCCAAAAAGTACTCGTCCATTAAATCTGCATCATCAACTCACTGAAACGATTGCATTTCCAACTCTCACCGCATTCTGATTCCAGGTGCACGCACCTGCCATGCGAGTCTTCCTTCTGCATCAATCGGCATTTTCCGATTCTCCTCGCCACACTGTTAATCTCTGTCTAATTAATTCAGTTCCGCCAATTTCTTTAATAGAATATTAGTCCGGATTGCAAGTTAGTGTCTTAGCTTCACAATGTTTATTATTCACAATTAAATTAATATACACCAATTTGGCAAAGGTTTGCAAAAATCTGATTTATATGTGCTTTTTGAACATCCAATTCAACATTAAATCCCCATTTACTGCTATAATATTTAACTGGAGGCAGATGCGAGTTTAAAAACATGTACGATTTCTTTATTGTCGCTGTACAGTCAGCAGACTTGTATATTCATACTATGATTAAGTAGAAACCGGATTTATAAACCGGATTATAACTTTATCCTTTACACCACTGCTGAGTTTCTATAATTCCTATTGTGGAAGTGATTCATTTACTACAGCAGCAGCTCTGACAGTAGTTCCAGCTACACAGGTTTGTATTAATGCGCTCACTGTAATACCTTATTGTTACTATAGTAACCGACACTAAAACAAGGTGCATTTCTGTAACACACTGTATAAAGTGTAGTCCAGGCCACATACACTACATTACATGGGTCAAAATGGGAAACACCTGCCTGTAAGATTTGTATTTGTTTTTCTGAACATCGCATTCCACATTTAGTCCCAATATGCTGTTATAATAACCTCCACTCTTCTGGGAAGATGTTCCACTAGATTTCAGTGTGTCTGTGGAGATTTGTGCTCATTCAGCCATAAAGATGTTAGTAAAGTCAGGATAATGGTGTAGTGTGAGGAGACCTGGGGTGCAGTCAGCGATCCAATTCATCCCAAAGGTGATCATTAGGGTTGAGATCAGAGATCTATAGCAGGCCTCTCAAGATCTTCCACTCCAAACCATGCAAAAGTATATAGTAATGAGGTTTACACTGTGCACAGTGACAATCATACAGGAACAGGTTTGGGTTTCCTGGTTCAAGTGAAGGGAAAATGTCGCACTACTGCATCCAGAGACGTCCTATACAATGGTGTACCTCCAACTTTGTGGTAGCAGTTGAGGGAAGAATTACTTAAAGCTGCGAAAATCCTAATACTTTTGTCTATATAGTGTAGATTGGATGCAGATTTGAAATGAACCGGCAGCCGTTTTGCACGCTTCATGTTTTAATACTTTGAAGGTGTGAGTTTATGTGCAGTGATAAGATCTGAGTATAGCAACTAATACTGTTACAATCAACAAGTCACGAGAATGTATTTAGTACTTCAGGCCCAATGAGCTCATGATACACACAAAAACATCTAAGAAACTGAGGAGCTATGAATTCCCCCTTCGTGATCCTTGATCCAGCTGAGCATTGGTGTCTATGAGAATGCAGCAGCTAATGTAAAAATAGCTCCAAAATATGCCATACATACGTCTGGTGTGTCGGAATATTAGTAACTATAACGTGTGACAGCAGGTACACTGCTTAACTGCAAGCCACAGCATAGATGAAAGAAAACTCAGACGGCTACAAATATATTAAAGGCAAAACAAAAAGCATGTGAGATTTCAAAGTAGAGCCAGTTTGTTGAATTATGGAATTGGGGAATGTCTGATATCTTGTCAAAAGTTTTTGGACACATTACCATCACAGTTGTATGCAGGTTATATTTATGGCGTTTGACAGATGCCCTTATGCAGAGCTATTTATATATAAAGATGAGCAGTTGAGAGATAAGGGCCTTAAACTAAAGAGAAAAAAAATAAAACAAAAAATATATATATTATAAAAAAGCCCAGCAGTTAGTGGTGCAGGGATTTGAACTAATTACCTGAAATATCTACCTAATTACTAATTACCTAATTACCATAGAACAACATCTTAACCACCGAGCTGCCACTTTTCTAACGCAGTTCTTCCAAGGTGTTGAAAGCACACATCTGTACAGAATGTCATGTAATTTCTGTAGCTTAACTATTTCCCTTTACTGAAACTGTGGAGTTCCCTTTAGCAAACGGTATGTGTTGAATTGATGCATTGTTATGACAACATGAACCTCTTTTCACGCTTCACAGGGTTCCACTTCCTGCATGAGCATGATTCCTGCTGATGGAGTAAACTGGACGGTCATTTTCTGGTGTACTGTTTCTTCATGGTACAATCAGACATGGAGAACACTTTCTCTTTCAGTCTGCTAAAGAATTTGAGCCGGATTTAATTTCAGTTTGCAGGTTTTAATTGCCGAAATCACGCCGTGTAAACCCGCTTGGAGGTGATGGATTTTAAAAAGTGTTGTTTTATTTGGCAGAAATTAAAATCATTTACGATACAAATGCGGAAAATATGTTTTTTTTAATAAACAAAAAAAAAAGAAATAACCAAACACAATGTAAATGCATGTAAACAAATAGGCATAAAATAAAATAAAAAATAAATAATTAATTAATTTTTTTACTGATTTAATTGTTAGTATAATTTTGTTGCACAAGAGCTTACACACAGCACAAGAAAGATTTAAATGTAAAAGTATCTAATATATATATATATATGTAATTTATGTGAATACTCGCCAAAACAGGGCATGCAGGAGTAAAGAAATGATCAATGTTATGGAAAAATGCACAGTGCATGTAGGGGGCGTGGTAAGCAGTAAGTGTGCTGTGTGCATGTGACTGAAGATAGAAATTCAACTGAAATTGCATTCAATCTGGTTGTTTTATCCAGGATTATCCTGCAAGAATTATTTTCCAACAACATTTATGTTCCCTAGTTCAGGCTAACAGTTTCCAGTATTGGAAATTCCCAGAATTCTGCAACCCTAATCACAACCTACCTGACAAAAAGGCCACTTTCTCCTTTAGAATGGGCAAAACCTCCATCGCCTTCATCTCTTCATTTCGTCGAAATCCTGAAAAACAAAATGACATTTAAGATTCTAATAAAAAATAAAAAAAAAACAGTAATTAGTCGAGCAAAGCATCGTCTCAAACTATACCGATCAGTGTCTAGAACTTATCTATGAGATTAGCAAAACAAAACAGAGCAAAAACAGTTCTTGAACAAGAGAGAGAGAGAGAGAAGAGAGAGAGAGAGAGAGAGAGAGAGAGAAAGACAGAGAGAGAAAGAGAGAGAGAGAGAGAGAGAGAGAGAGAGAGAGAGAGAGAGAGAGAGAGACGTCAGACACTCCTTCATGAGCTCAGCAGTAAGCTGGGTAAACCAGCAGCACTTGCTGTTTATGATTCACTAGTTGGCTCGATTTATTAAAGCAGAGCTGGAAAGGTTAGTCATTAGCCAGCTACCAGACTGGATATGTGTTCACTGTGACTCGCTCAGGTCCGGGCTGTGCTCAGGATCTGACTCATATCTCACACACACACACGCGTGCACTAATAGTGTAAGTGACATTCTGTTAATAGCTATTGTACACACTGATAGGACATGAAAGCAATGCTTTCATGGAGATAAATCATTTTATGTAGAGAAACCTGACTTGTCCAAAAAAAGCTGTGCTTTTGAATGCTATAAGATATGAAATGAAAGATGATGCAGGTCTTTAACCCCTGTTTAACTGATGGTGAGAAGCAAAGCCATCGACACTTAGATAACGGGTAGAGTCTGTCGTGCGTTATCATCAGACGGCCTTGGCACTGTGTTACAGGAACGGACCAGCCAAGCTGGACCCGCTAAGTCAGGGGTCCCCAAACTGTTTTCTGTGAGGGGCACATAATGTTTCCTTTCTTTAATAAGGGCCGGGTGGGTCTGTAAAAATGTGTCGGAAAATAACATGGTCCAAAGTATTACTGTGGAGATTTTAAATGTATTTTTTATGCCTCCTGATGCTAGACTAGTTTATTGTGTTCTGCACCGCACAGACAAATGAGCATTCCTTTTCAAGTGATTATAAAGACTATAAAAGGAGCATCATTATCACATCAGACATTTTTATATCCATTTCTATTGAAATCAAAACATTTACTTACTTGCGCATATGGTTGGTGAGGGAAACTAACAAATAATTAGGCAATGTTAATAACTAAGGGAACATTTTGTTTGAAAGCCAATCTTTATCATCAGGTACAGATATGATATGAGTAAAGCATATAATTAAAATTACATTTGGCAAAATACCTCAATTACAAAATATCTCTCTGGTATTGTTCAGAGGGCCGTTCCAAATGTGGGGGCGAGCCGTAGTTCGGGGATCCCCTGGCCTAGGTTTTCAAAAAAGTTCAACATTTTCTTTTCCTGATGTTTCTGCAGTTTTGAGTCTGTGATTTCACTCACTCAGGTGATTACACCATCAATTAAACACTGGTATTATACACCGACTGTAAAACAACATACAGAAAGGGGGGGATAACCTAAAAAATTATTTTGTTTCAAACATGATTTAACAAGCAGATTTATATATATATATATATATATATATATATATATATAAAAATTAGAATGACTACAAATATTTAAAGATTCAATGCTTTGATAGGAAGAGCCTTATTCAATTACCCATCCTACAGCTGAATCTTCACACAGGTGCTATCAAATTAGTTTTCTCCCAGTAGGTTAATATACAGTCTATTATAATAATGCTGTGAATAAAATGTGAAAGGAAAAAAGCTTTTAAGAAAAAAATTAACGTGAATGAATCCAATATCTCCTGGTTGACGGATTGAAATTTCACTTTCATTGATCTGTGATTCGACTGTAAATCCTTAGTCAGGGACACCAGATGTGCAAAATAAGGTGCATTGCTGTTTGTGAGAAGTTATTGAGGGTGGAGAAATCTGCAGCTCAGCCCAACCCTCAGAGAACATGTCAGTGATGGAGTGATCATATCAGGCAGCATACGCAGGAGACACATGGAGCTCTCTCGTGCAGCTGCATGATGGAAAGGAAGTGTGTGTGTGTGTGTGTGTGTGTGTGTGTGTGTGTGTGTGTGTGTGTGTGTAAGCCAGGTTATGGGTTGCTCTCTAACACACTGCTGTACCAGGGAAGCTGGGACACATGCTCTTCTCCAGCTGAATGAAACGACTTGTCTCCCATCACTGAACCCGTGGTAAAGAGATAAGTAAAGAACAGCGAATGAGGGGACGTACGACACGCTCGGGGTTGCAGCCTGTACAGACGTAATCACACTACCTGCAAATTGGGGTTCCTTCGATGCTAATAATGTGATTTCTCATTGCCTTTTTTCCCCCTAAAAGGTCATCACCTCATTTTAACACAAAAGATAGAGGTCAGTTGGATGACTCGCACTTTCTCGATTTGCGGTGTTCCTCGGAGGAGATTCCCAAAAAAAAAAAAAATTTTATTTTTGCCACAAACACACTGCATCCTCAGCCACACGCCATCCTTTTGAGTTTGTGACAAATATAAATAGATATTTTACAGACTACATAAACATACACTAACGCAGTCCATAGATTGTATATTTTAGAGAGACTCATGTGGAACGCATCTAGAAAACACTCTGGAAATTCAAAGGCATCCTTCTCATCCTGCAAGCCGGAATTCCTGGGGGTTTCAGAAATGCAGAAACAAGCAGATAGTGAGAGCTAGTGATCTCATCTATTAGCAAAATTATACATATACACTATATATAGATATATAGTATGCAGTGCCATCCACTGGAAAGTGAAGAAAACATGCATTGACCACAAAAGATACTGGATTTACTGCACCTCTTTGCAATAAAACCTTAATATGGAAATATGGTGTTAAATAAATACAAAATTAATAAATAAATCCAGAACAGCACAACCGCCCTGCAAAGCGAAAAGCAACCTCTGCCTCTAAAATACAGCTGTCATAATTTTAGATCTAAATATTGCACCCACTCGCATATTTCCACATGAGCCGCTACTGCACACTGCTCAATACATTGTATTAAACACTTTCACTTTCAGTGTTCTGCTCTTGCACTCATTCTACACCGGGATGAAGACACCTGACCGTAAAATTATTATGTGCTCATTAAATATCTCATTCCACATTTAGTCCCCCATTTGCTGTTATAATAACCTCCACTCTTCTGGGAAGATATTCCACTAGATTTTGGAGTGTGCATGTGGAGATTTGTGGAGATACATTCATGTAGGTGAGGTGATGAAGCCTGGGGTGCAGTCAGTGTTCCAATTCATCCCAAAGGTGTTCAATAGGGTTGGGGTCAGAGCTTTATAGCAGGAGATCACCCACTCCAAGCTTCTAAAGCATATCTTCATGGAGTTTGTGCACAGGGACATGGTCATGCTGGAACAAGTTTGGGTCTCTCAGTTAAACTAAAGGGAAAATTATATGCTACCACATGCAAAGACATTCTATACTATTGTGCACCTCCATCATTTGTGGTAACAGTCTGGGAAAGAACCACATCTGGCTGGAAAAATCAGGTGTCCCAATACTTTTGTCCATACAAAGGATTTTAATCTCTTACACTCCTCTTGTGCTATATTTTTCTCAAAGCTCTGTAACACTTCTGCCATTCAACAACACTTCGGCTGCACACAAAAACACTGAATAAGTTTGTTATGATTTGAATCTTGTTTTGTTGCACGTTCAGTAAAGTATGTATGCTGCTATTCAGCCCACAGGAAGATCTACATTTAATTTGGAGGAGAAGTGGGAATATGACGACACGTAGCGTACACTTTTGGCAGTTATTGTAAGAAAGAAATGCACTATTCCACTTTTATTTTATGCCGCTTGTAATAAATGGTTTACGCCCTCTGTTCAGAACATGGACATTAAAATTATTTCATTTTTATACAACATTTTAACAATATTCTTTCCCGGAAAGTATCACAATGTGTGGACAATATTGGGAAAATTAAGCGTTCCGGTGTCTAATAAGGATGACTATTAAAAAGCACTTTTTTTAATTGCAATAAAAGTACTAAATGTGAAATATATACAGGCTCAATGCAGGTTTTAATGCGTCTACTGCAAATGATAAACCTGTCCCGCTTTATGGCGTCTTTCCGGGTTGCTGGTATGCAATTTTTATTGATTGACAGGTCCGGCGTTTTACAGTGAAGCCGAAGATGTAGCCTGTTTTCTCCGTTATGGACAATAAAATATATTTTTATAGATCTAACCATCAAAATCGTATTCAGCTCGCCCTCTGACTCTCCACAAACACTCCACACACTGATCACATCACATGGCAGACCTTCCTGACTGCACACTCAACAGATCAGAAGATCTTTTCTGACCATGTTTAGACTTGTTTAGTGCAAAATCTGCTGCTCTTCACTCCCCACCTCCTCTGATGTGATTAACGTACTGAGCTCATAACACTGGCTCCCTTTTGCAATTCAATTCTTGACCTTCAGTTCCAGACCTCAAACAATCTTGTATTACATTATCTGTGCCTTACTCCAGACCCCCACACCTGCACTCCTATTCAGGTCATCAGTGTCTGCTTGTCTGGCCTATTCATTATTCTTCAGTGTTTCAACTCCACAGTGCAGGAATAAGCTTCTAGCTAAGGTTCAAAAGACCTTATTGTGTTTAGCTCGTCACATTGTCTGGATTCTTACAGTGTCCGGGTCCTTACTGCATCTGGATCTTTCTCGACCTTTACCGCATCTGGATCCTTCTCGGCTTTAACTGCATCTGGATCCTTCTCGACCTTTACTGTAGCTGGATCCTTACTGAGGTTGGATCTCTATAATGTCTGGATCCTGGCTGCACCTGGATCATTACTGTGTAACCTGAAGACTGCAGATTCTTGCTGTGTTTACATTTATGTGATTTGGCACATGCCCTTATCCAGTGCGATTTGCATTTATATCATTTATACAACTGAGCAGTGCTGGGTTAAGGGCCTTGCTCAAGGGCCCAGATGTGGCAGCTTGGTGTGGCTGGGATTTGAACTCATGACCCTCACATCCAAAGCCCAATGCTTTAACCACCACTGTAAGGATCTGGACAGTGTCCCCATACAGACTCTGGGTCCATACACTGTCCAGATAATTACTGACTCTGGATCCATATGCTGTCCAGATCCTTACAGACTCTGGATCCTTACAGACTACACAATACACTGAAATTTGACAGATTCTCCAGGCAGCTTATTGTCCTGTCGACTGTCTAATGACTAAACTGCACTTAACAATTGAAGTACCACAGTCTTCTTCTATTGACGAAAGCTATAAAGCAGGGTGATGGAGGGGAAAGAGGAAGAAGGAAATGAGTGAGGGGGAGAAGAGAGAAGTAAAAAGGATGTGGAGTGTCTGTAAAACAGGAGAGTCAGTGAGCATGTGGTGACAAACAAAGGAAGGAAAAAGCAGAAAGTGTGTGCGACTAGCAAGTGTGTGTGTGTTAGAGAGAGAGAGGGAGAGAGAAAAAGCAAAAAGGGGAGGATGAGTGTGGTTGCTGGGGAAGTACAGAGCGAGGCCAGTTGCAGCCCCTCTATTCACCACCGGAGACAGCTGAGAGCGTCTCAAACAACAGCTGCCTGCTCAGCCACCCGCTGGGAAACTCTCTCTCTCACACACACACAAACACACAAACAAACAAGTGTGTGCATGTTTTTATATTCTATCACAGCTGCAATCTTTTTGTCTGCACTCCGAAAAATGTGAAAAGAGTCAGCAACAGATATATATATATAAAAGCAACTAATGGCCCTGTATCTCTCACACACACACACACACACACAAACACATTTCCTCCACTCGTCAGTTCCCAAAGGAGTTGTGGCGTGTGACTCGCAGCTGTCACACAGAATGATGGGAATGGTTGTGTAATGAGCAACTGAGGTCAAAGGTCAACAGGCAACTATCCGGAGTGTGTGAAGGGGGACACATCTGTCATAGCTCAGCACATATTAGAGTCGAACACAGTAATGAAAGTGCATCTGTGCGAGCTCACGAGTGGAATCAGGATCAGCTGATGAAATATTGACTAATGGTTGAGGCACAGCTGTGGAGCAGTCGTATCACCATCATATCGCTGCCACAGTGTAAATACAGCACCTCAGTGACACACAGCACGAGTGGGTAAAAGCTGAAATTCAAGGTGCGCTAATAATACAGATGTCTCAGGAGGCTGCGAGCTGTTTGACCCCCCACATAAGGTCAGGTCACGTCTTAACCAGCAGCCGCAGTTGTCATGGACTTCTAAAGCGAAACCTGACCGTGTTATCTGGTGTCATATCAGCAGAACAGCTTCAAACAAGGCTCAAGAGCTCCTCCCCGACTCTGATGGACAGTGAGAGGACAGCGGGGGGAAGACAATGAGAGAAGAGCTTCCAGGAAGAAAAAATTGAAAAATGGGAGAGGAAAAGATAAAAAAAGAAAGAAAGAAATAATAAAAAAAGAATAGCATTTACTTCAGATAAACAGCGGTTATAAAAATGGGCTCTCTAAACAGCATTCATCAACCTTTGCTTTGGTGGCATGTCTAAACACATACTCGAAATTGTACAGCAAGAAAGTTGTACTACAGATCGTATAACTGAACCGTCTTACACATGTCACTGCTCGCTGAGATGGATATTTAATTTATACCATTTACATTTATGCCCTTATCCAGAGCGACTTACATTTGAGCAGCTGAGGTTTGAGGGCCTTGATCAAGGGCCCAGCAGTGGCACCTTGGTTGTGCTAGGATTTCAACTTGTTACCTTTTGATCCACTGCCATAACCAGTAAACATCTAAATTAATTTTTTTTGAACATCCCATTCCACATTTAGTGCACATTTAGAGATCTGTGATCATTCAGCCACAAGGATGTTGACAAAGTCAGGTACTGATGTAGGTGAGGTGAGGAGACCTGGGGTGCAGTCAGCGTTCCAGTTCATCCCAGAAATGTTTAATAGGGTTAAAGCTCTGAAGAAGGCCACTCAAGCTCTTCCACTCCAAGCATTGTGCACAGGGGCATTGTCATGCCAGAAGGGAAAATGTAATGCTACTGCATACGAAGACATCCTATACAACTGTGTGCCTCTAATTTCATGGTAACAGTTTGAGAAAAACACACATCTGGATGGAAATGGCCGGTGTCCCAATACTTTTGTCAATATAATGTGTCAGATGTTCACTAATTCTATCAGTGATTGAAAACAGATACATCTCATACCAATCGTCATTTGAACCTAAAAATACACATTTGTTTCCTTTTTTTTTACACATATAGACAAATACAAGTGCTGGCATTGCGTTTAGAAAAACATTCAGTCTGTGTACTTAAGGAACTGGAGGGGGAGTGTAAATGCCACGTCGCAGTAGGCTACATTTTCAGAGTGTGGAAGTAGTGTTAGGTCTATAACACTAAAACACACACACACACACACACACACACACACACACACACACACACACACACACACACTTCAGTGTTCATCATCAGCACAGTGATGCTTACACTGGCACTAAAGCACAAAGAGGTCCAAAACAAACAAAACAAAAAGAGAGCAAAAACAAACACACACTCACTTAAACACACACACACACACACACATACATACATACACACATCCACACATCACTAACAGATTCTCACTCAACCTTTTGCCTCATGCGTCTTGTCCAAATGAGAATCCTGATTCTTCTGGGGGGGTTTTTTTTTTTTTAATTCCACAGTTGGTTTTTTACTATTCTTTCAGGAAATATTTTTGTGTTTTCAGTGCTAAATTTAGCCCGTCCCCCACAGAGTCGGAATGAGCCGGCACTTTCCTGCTCTCCTGCCCTCCTCTCCCGTTTCAGGAAAAGGAGAAAAGGAGAAAAGGAGGTAGAAGGTCATTGCAGCGCTGAGCCTCAAAGCGCACACGTTTCTATTTCCGTCTTCCTCTGCATGTCCACTTCTTAGAACGAGTGCTGTCTGGGTCACTGTCTGTCTCCCGGTACCCTTCTCCCTCGTTCTATTTCTCTCTTGCACACACACACACACACACACACACACACCCTCTGCCACTCAGGCTGGTTGCTCTTCATCAGCTCAAACAGCAGGCTTACAAACCAACATGAAAATGATCCCCCCTGCTTTAACATGTTACACACTGAAGATACCCTCATGTAAACATGGCAGGAAAGATCACACCGTTTTGGTCTCGTGTTACCTGCAGGAAAGGGGGGTGATAATGATACATTATTTTTGTGTCTTCCTCCGTTTTAGGTGCTGATGTGAAAATGACAGCGCAGTTCAAAAGCTGCTTCCTGTTCACAGAAGCCTGAGCAGAGGTGTGTAATGGGGGAGTTTCTGTTACAGGCCACACACAGATTACAGGCCATCACCTGGAGCTAGGCCAAGTATCTCACACACACACACACACACACACACACACACACACACACACACACACACCTGCATAAGAAAGAAAGACCACCTATAAATACAGCTAGAAACTTTTTTCATCAGAGTTTAACAGTATAAAGTTTTGGTCGTTGTTCCCAGACAACAGCAGTCTCTGACAGGATGAATCTTTATTCCTTCAAATATACAAATAATCCAATCCAAATATCTGTGTCTTACCTTAGCACCTTAAAGTGCTGGAGATGTGAATGAGGAGCCTGTGATTGAACTTCACCCACATCTAATCACAGCTCATGATTAAACACATGCAGCCCGAGTTTATGATCTGATACTATCTGATACTCACACTCTCTCTCTCTTTCTCTCTCACACACCGAGAGCAAGTCGCCTTTGTTGCTGTCTACATGAATGATCACAATGGTCTCAAATGATTCATCACGAGGCTGTGCAGAGTGGTAGAGAGAAAGAGAGAGAGAGAGAGAGAGAGAGAGAGAGAGAGAGACAGTGAGGCAGAGAGAGACAGAGTTAGATAGAGGGATACATAAGCAAAAAAAGAGGGAGCAAAATAGAGAGAGTGGAAGAATATAAGAGGATTAGAGTGAGACAGAAGCAGAGAGAAAGAGAGAGAGAAAGAGTAAGACAGGCACAGAGTAAAAAAAAAAAAGCAGAGAAAGAGTGAGACAGATGCAGAGAGAGCGAGAGTGAGGCAGAGTCAGTGAGACAAAGGGAGTGAGACAGAGGCAGAGTGAGAGTGAGACAGAGTGAGAGTGAGACAGAGAGAGTGAGAGAGTGAATGACACTTGTGTGGACCTGCATAATGTACTCAGAAGTAGAGATTTTGTAAAACAAATCACACTGAAGATTTTTCCTTATTATAAAATGCATCTATGGACAATGTCACCGTCTCCACATTCACTCTCAGGCCTTATCGTGTTCCCACATCGTGCCACCGCACCTTCCTCAGAGTGGGGCTGCTATTCAGCAACACAAACATGAATGATAGGTTGTGACAGTGGCTGCCTGCATCTGTTTCTGTACCTTGTTTGGGAGGAGGAACCTCATGCGTGTTTGATGGTCAGGTGTCCACATATTTCTGTCTGTATATTGTATATTTTTTTGCGTAATAATTCCACAATAGTCCCAATGGTTCCACACAGAGTGTCCAGTGGCAGAATAAATAATAGGATGATCTTCCACCTACACACTCAAGCTCCCTGCTCCATTCATGTTCTCCCTCTGTTATCACAAGTCTGTGATCTACAGCAGCGTGAGCACCAGGAGCCGTGGGCACAACAGACACATTAGAGAGTAGCTGAGTCACATGTGGTTGAATAGATCAAAAACACAGCAGCTCTGGTTCGAGACTGGCCAGAATCAGCTGCATTTCTTACTCCCGTCTCTAATCTGGGACGACCGGAGGGCATTCGAATCTTACCTCGTACGTGACTCACCTACTTGAGCCTGCTGCATGTGCTGAGATTTGTCAGGGCATCTGAATACCTGTGTGTTTGGCGCTCAGCCGGCGTCATCACACTCCCTTGCCACCTTCTTGACAGATTTACATCATGCCTTCAAGCATCGTAGAGCCACTCCAGAGCAGTGCAGGTGCTCCTGTAGCTCAGAGTTTATGTTGTGTGGAACATGTCATCAGCATGGAAGTGTGGCTCATGGCAGAGAGACAGCAATCTGACTCATAACATGGCTTCGTAATGAACGCGATCTCTGTGAGAGACATGAATCCAAAGGCGAAGCTCGGAGATCGTCTCCAGTGCACATGGGATTTACGGTCTACCGGTACACAAAAATCTTACACACTTCCCCCATAAACTGGATGGCCCCAAGCGTAGACCCTCTTCCTACCTGGATTCAAGAATACATATCATCCATGTAGGAAGGTGTGCAGAGCAAAACCAGCTGCTCAATGTGCAGTTCATCGAAATCACTCAGGAAGTTAAAAGCGATGTTTGAAGGTAAAGTACAGCTTGAAAAAAAAACCTCCGCTATCGATTAGACGCCATCTGGCCATGAGCTCCAATTCATGTTCGAAGTGAATATTTGGTTGCACCATATGATGAAATCAGGCATCCTTTTGAAAGGATGCAGGAACATACTCTTTATATTTACAATGTAAAAGCAAAGCTTGGGTTCTATTGATTCCTGATTCAGTTGCGGGTGAAAATAATTAATGAAGAAAGAAAAAAAAAGATTCATATTAATACACACTATATAGACAAATGCATTGGGACAACTGGCAGATGTTCCAGTTGTGCCCAAACTGATACCACACACAACTGTATAGGATGTTATTGGATGTGGTAGCATTAAACACTCTCTTCACTTGAACTAGGAGACCCCAACCGGTTCCAGCATGATGTTCTTTCAAGTTTCAAGTTTTATTTGTCATATATACAGATGTCAGGGACGGTGTGTACAATGAAATCTTGAGTGGCCTGCTACAGACCTCTAAACCTCAACCCTGTTGAACACCTTTGGGGTGCATTAGCCCATGTCTATACATTTTCACTTCCTTTTTGTCCTTCGGTCCACACTGAGGTTTTTGAAAACGCTCTCAAAAGTGGATTAAATCTGAATCTTTTTGAATCGTGGTGTTGACTGTGAAAACCATGGTGCGTTTTTTGGTCATGTGACGGTGCTGGCAATCGAATAAACGGCAGGCAGATGAGGCAGGTCAAAGCGAAGGCTTACTTCTGTGCAGTACAGGTCCGTAAGCGTTTCCAGACGTTTCGGTGTGATTGAGCAGCTTTTCGAAAACGAGTGTGGAGCATTTTCAGACGATAAATGGCATTATCAGATTTATCCATGGCAGAATGAGCACAAACCTCCACCAACACACCCAAAGATCTAGTGGATCCTCTTTCCAGAGGAGTGGAGGTTATTATAGGAGTAATTAGGGAATTAATATAGAATGGGATGTTCAAAAATCATATGTAAATCTTATAGTCAGGTGTCCACAAGCTTCTGTCCATATGGTGTATGTAAGGAAAAAAAATATAATTTAGAATATTGTTTTCATAAGTCAAGTTGTGCTGACAAGGCAGAAAACAGGAACAGTGTCTGTATGAGAAGCTCATTAAGAAGCTTAATGCTTATACTTGGCAACAAAACTCCTTTTCATACTGTAACATTCCAACGTTTCTATACACCATAGCCAAGGGAACAGATGTGTCCAAATAATAAGGTGAGCGGTTTTAAATCCCCTGTGCTACTGAGGTAATAGAAACCTGCATTCATCTGTTTACCTGCCTGTTCACACACAACAGCCTTCACACTGAATCCCGGTCATTCTCCAATCAGAGAAGTCATTTATTCTAGGCCAAAACGAGGACAAGGACAATCATCCCCCAAGAAAAGAACGTCACCGCACTTGTATTGAGCAGTACGATATTCTCGTAAAGCAGCCTGACAATATCAAGGTTGTTAAGGAAGCTCTGATCAACCTCGGATTTAGATCAGATCCAAACCTTCACTAATGATCACACACTGAGTCTTTATTTGATCTGCATCACAGCACCTCTTGTTAAAAAAGCCGGTAGTGGTGTTCCATCCAGATTTCTTTTTTCGGCACAATAACTGACACAAAATTTGGTGGAGATGTTTCTAATTTGCTCGTGTACCAGATGGTGCTTGTGTGTTAAATCTACACAGTAGTAAGTAGACTTACAGTGCTAATTAAAAACTTTCTTTCGGCTTCTCCCGTTAGGGGTCGCCACAGCGGATCCTCCGCATGTTTTGATTTGGCACATGTTTTTACGCTGGATGCCCTTCCTAACACAACCCTTCCCAATTTATCCGGGCTTGGGACCGGCACTGAGAGTGGCTGGGGATGGTTCCCTGACCGGGAATCGAACCCGGGTCGCAGCGGTGAGAGCGCTGCATCTTAACCACTAGACCATTTACAGCGCTAATTATCCATCCTTTTTACAAATCAGGAGAAACAATCTAATCGCCAAAAAAACCGAAACTCGAGTGCTGGACTTTAGCCAAAACCTGCAGGAGAGTCAAAACAAAAACAAAAACTGTGTTAATTTTTTTTTTTTAGTCATCTCTGTTGACACTATTTGTTGTATTAACATTAAATGTCCGAGTTAAATTTGATACTTTGAGTTTCTAGCCTTTTTTTTGTTTTAGCTCACAATTATTATTTTGAGACAAAAGGCTTCAGTGTAGTAAACTGATGATGTAGTAAACATGTGGAGATTGCGTTAATGGGTTTGGGGGTGGGGGGGCTTTAGCAGGTCTGCTGCTATGTGAATATGACGTACCACAAAACTATGGAGACCGAGGCGTGTCCTGAGAGTCACATAGAATACAGATTAACATGGCAGAGGTAGAGCTGCATCCTCCTGCAGACACAACAGCTCTAGTTTTATTTCATCTTTTTTTGCACTACAGAGGCCTGTTTGTGAAAGAGCCCTGCATAAGAAGGCACTTAAACTTATGATTTGCTTTCTGTCTGAACAAAAAAAATAGGGAACTATCTGTACCATGTTGAATTGCATGGCATCGTATTTTTTCCATTGCATCGTATTGCATTGTGTTGAATCGAATCAGAATCGGATCGCACTGCGTCGTAATGGAGTGAATCAGTAGCTGCTTCGTGAATCTTTAACGTATCGTAGGCTATGCATCGACATGCGAATCGCATCGGCCTCATCGGAGATGCATGTCCCTTCTTTAGAGTATTCTATACTACCATACTCAATCTATATGAGCACGTAAAGATGTGGAGGTCTAATTTCATAGTCAGAGTATAGATCAGTGGATATCGTGGTTTACTAAACAAACCTCTTTTCAAGCAACAGTCAGAAGTGTGTGTTCTGTTCTGAAATATTTGATTAGGTGATTAAAAATGCATCACACGATCCATAACAGGTTCTCCGAAGCGTTTGCTGTTGTAGTGTGTAAACATGATGAAAACGCGGGCCGTATTTGAGCAGTCAGAGAGATCGTGAGAGTCCTGGCCTGTAGTACACGCTGAAGCAGTGTGGAGAAATGGAGGGAAAACGTTGCAGGAGTCACCAGGCTGTAAATGGCTACAGACAGGTGGGCGACAGTAAAAAGCAGTGATGGATGAAGGTGTCACTGCCACACATCATGCTGATGACACCGACAAAAAGCCTGCTGCCATCAACATGCCATCGCTCTCTGACAAACTACCCACTGTCTCGCCAAAAAAAACTCTCGGCCTGCCCTCCTCTAACTTTAATATCATTCAGTAAATGAAATGCCTCAAAACTAATGATCTCATCCACTTTTCTTATAGAACTGACTACAGAGACTCTAGAAATCGCTCTCGAAAACAGAATAACATCAGACTATCATTCTGTGTATAAAACGCTGCATAGAAGTGACGCGTAAACTGCTAATGTGTGTGAGATTCCTGCCAGTTCCCTGAGTTCAGGCCCCTTAATAACAGGGTTTGGTAAAGTAGGAGCACTCTCTCTCTCTCTCTCTCTCTCTCTCTCACACTCTCTCACTCACACACACGAACAACAGAGAAGCTACTAGAATCGCTAGATCACTTTTTTCACGTTGTTTTTGCACAAAACACATGCATGCTGCTGTTTACACAAGTTCCACTGATCTGTCACGTGTGACAGAAGACACTCATTTCTCCTCACTAGCAGACTGGATGGTTTACGCACTGGTGGATGGATACGGGAGCTGCTCAGCAAGCTCATGATTATAGGGTAAAGTGAACGCTTTTGCAGAGCTTAATGTAAGAGAGTGAAAATAGCTCAGCAAATTCTGGGTCAGGGATGAAGAAGAAGAAGAAAAAGGAAAAAAAAAAAAAAAAAGTGTCAATGACTTGCATAATTACTAGTGTGACCAAAAACCTGGATCACTCACATTTCAAGCCTGGACTTAAGGCGACATTCTGATACCAGATCGTCTTCATTTCTATTTCAGTTGTAATGACTAAAGAAGTGTGTTAAGGATTTTATTAGTCTGTATACGAGTCAGTTCAGTGAATAACAGAGTGGGGAGCAGGTTTTTTTTACTTAAACATCAGACTCCTCAGTAAACTTTAGACAGAGCCCTGATTCTGATACCTGCGTACTGGTCCTACTCAAATCGCTTCTATATAAGCACCTTTAACTCCACCCAACCCTTCATCCTCCATTCTTCCAACACTTCTCACATTACACAATCCCTTCTTTTATATTTTTTCAAGCCTTTTGGCACACCAAATAATGGTCGTGGTGATTTAAGGAGAATAATATTCTTTTTTTTACTCTTGGAAATTTAAATAAACACACACTGATATCAAAATGTTTCGAGACTAGTTCTAAACAGATGGCAGCACAAGGCTGCACGCAGAGTCACAGGGAGCACCGACCCTAATAAATCAGTGTGCCAACAGGCATCATCCTGTATACATCGGGAGCTGTGCAACTGGTGTTATTCTGACCACGTGCACACTGGGAGCGCTGAATTGCTTTGCAAGGGGACTTTTTTGAAGGTGATGGTGTTTAAACCTAGATAAATCAAGTACTTTCTTCTAAACAGAGATCGTCTCGAAGCGTTGTGATACCACCTCATATATTGCTGGGAAATGGCACTGTGATACAGCTCATGATCATGACGACGATGATCGTTGGTGTTCCTATTTCTCAGCCCATGGTTGTGATTTGGCGATTGTAAAGGTAATTATATCAATTACATTATTCACATCATTTAAACACCCAAAGAGTCCTTGTAGCTTGATGTTTCACTGCAGGACCAAAGGGATCAGTGAGAGGAACACTGTAATGATAAGAAGGGACTCGTCTGCCTAAGAGGACCCGAATGCAAAACAGTCACCGTTTTTCCCCTTTTATTTGTCACTGCTTTATAGAGTGGAAAGGCAGCTCCAGCTCTGGTGGTGTAGCTACTGTTCTGGATCATTCTGAAAGTGTTCAGCTTCCAAAAAAAAAATACTAAATTGTGAACGTCAGCAGAAAGGGGCATGATGTGCACTTCAGGACCAGAGAGCTGGAAATCATTTCTTCTCACAGATCTTTCCTTGGAAAAGCCTGAGGCCCACAGAGGGAAACAAGAAGGCCACATCGAATTTCAAATGTAGCGTGGACATCCAATAAGCAAGAACCCCTCCCACAGAGATCCAGGCTCACATGAATGGAGTGTTTTCCGTTACTTAAATTCCTGAGCTTCGGTTGAGCTGAGCTCACGGAAACTGTTGAGTGTGACGGTTATTTTTTCTAAAAGGGGGAAGTTGAGAACAGGGCAGGCTTGTAAACCTAATCCAGCACCAGAGAAGGAGGAATCCCTAAAAGCTGGAACACATCAGAGAAGAGCTGAACCTTGTGTGCTTTGTCACTGCACTCTAACCGTTTTCCTCAGAGACGTTTTACGCTTCGAAATTTTGAACAAATGTATTGGGACACCTGACTGCTCCAGCCAGATGTGATTCTGTCTCAGTGTTACCACATATTTGGAGACACACACAAGTGTATAGAAAGCGTTCGGATGCTGTAGCAATAAAAAAAAAAACTCCCTTTACATGAACTAGGAGGCCCCAAACCTGCACAAAGCCAGCTCCAGGAACATTTCATTTACATAAATTGCTTGAGAGCAACATCTTGAGTTGCCTGCTATAGAGCTCTGACTAGGGGTGTGCAATATTGACAAAAATAAATAAATAAATTATTTTACTTTATCGATAACGAGAATTAGATGATATTTGTGTTGTTGTTGTGCTCGTACCATAAGAACTACCATGACAACTGACTTCAAAAACTTTTGATATTCTTCATATTCTGTGGTGATTTTATGGCCATCTTTTACCTTTTCAAAACCATTTTTTCTATAAAATAAATAAATCAATCAAATTGTGCATCATCCGAGTCACATTCTTACCTTTATTATTTTTACTGGCTGATTAAGACATTTTGGCTGTTACCAAGCGATTTACCAGCATTTTTATAACATTAGAATATAATATACATTTGTTTAATACATTTTAAAAGATGATTTTAGAAAAAAAAATCGGACAGTTTTCATATGATGTTGATTACTGTATAAAATTATATAAATGTATGTATTTCCACCCCCCATACCTTGACATTTGTGATCATTCTAAATGCATTTCATTAGACTGAATCATGCAGTGAAAGGACACACTCTAAATGTGCACCCGTCTGACCTACTAGACTTCATCACGTAATGCGTGTGCACTCTGTAGGAGTGATTTACGATATTATCAGAGGCGATATATAGATAAATAATGGAATAAATTGGATTGCTGACTGCACCCCAGGCCTCCTGGCCTCACCCACATCAGTACCTGCCTTTTTTTTTACTACCACCTTTATGGGTGAATGTGCACAAATCACCACAAAAACACCCGGAAATTTAGCGGCTGTTGAATGGGATGCTCAAAAAGCGCATAGAAATCTATGGTCAGGCATCCACACACTTTTCTCCGTATACAGCTGATAATACCAGAGTGTCTCTGATAGAAGTGTTTTGAGTTGTAGCTTAAGTTTATCTCGTGTGAGTGTATGTTGGGTTCTAAGTGTTTCAGTGTATTCAGGCTCACATTCTGGCAACAGTTACACCCTGATGAAGGCTTCTGTCGCCTGTTTAAACCGTTATCTCCTGTGACTTCAGGATATCAGTAAAACTTCTGTGTGTTGAACTATTTTGGTAGTGTGTGGTCAAAGAGCCTTTGATTGGATGGTTGTGTATATTTTTAGCAAACACAGCTGTAGGATGTCTATGTGAGTGTGTGTGTAAGAGACCTGGGGCGCCTGTACTCTAATCTTTCCAGACCCCGCTGCTATCATACATAATGGTGTTGTATTACTGCATTATGCTAGAAGTTGATCAATACTTTAGTCCTGGAGCAGAGGGCAGCTAGCTGGAGACCATCTCATAGCTGGAGCTGTTTGTTCTAATAAACATATAACTCCAGAGTGGAAATCAGCTGGCAGAAGGTGGTGAGAAAATTGAGCACTTCCACAGATGAGACCTTCCTCGCTGACCAATAGCGAGACGTTTCAAAGACACGTACGTCATCGGGTAACGATCACAGCGGGTGATTATTCGGTCAATTATCGTTTCACCAAATGAGGAGCCATGTAATTAAATGCTTCTGTCAGCGGTTATTACATGAGGAGCATCATAGTTGTAGATTTTAATCCAATAAGACTAAAAGTCTTATTCATGAATTTATTTAAGATGTAAATTAAAATTAAGCAGAGGAGAAGGTCAATCATTGTAATAATGTGCGGAAACCTTCCATGGGAATTTCATCTGGGGATTTTGGGAAATATTTCAAGTTGAAAATTTACCAAAAATTGGAATTGATCAGAAATTTGACTAACACAAACTGTATCATATATACATGTCTCAATTTTTTTGATAAGCTGACCCACATGCAAACTAATACAAATCTAAATGACATTTTTGACGAATTTAACTGTTAGTATAATTTTGTTGCACAAGAACTTACACACAGCACAAGGAAGTTTTTAAACATAAATTTGTCGTACTTGTGCCATTTACGTGAATACTCGCCAAAAATGTTTTGACATTATTTTGACGTGCGGGATTCAAGAAATAACGTTATGTTATGGAGGAATGCACAGTGCATGTTGGGAATTTTCATACAATTTGATTGTTTTGACCAGGATTATCCTGCAAGGATTTTTTTTTTTCCAAAATACATTTATGCTTCCTGTTATAAGAAAATCTGCAATTGTGTAAATTCCCAGTTAATTAGCATTACGTCCTGTTCGTTCCCATGGAATTTTGGAATATTGCAACACTACTCACTGATCACTTCAAAAAGTTTCAATCATTTCTTATCAGCAGTCAAACACAAGCCCATTTCATTTCACTACAACCAACCACTGGTCACATGATCAATGTGTGAGGAGCGAATACATACAGTTAAATGCACCATATAAACAGCCATGTTTCTTAGACTGGCTCTTTATTCACTGAACATGATTACTTGGGATCCTTTCAGAGTTTCCTCAGTGAGAATGAGAGTGTGTTCTCCTCTCTGGTTAAAGCAGGTGGCACTTGGGTACAGAACGGAACAGCAGCTCTGAGACAGTGTATGTGTGAGGTTTGACTGTTGGAGATTTGACTGTTGGAGCCGATAACAGAGCTGTAGTGCTGCGCTACGTAGTCCGCAAACTTTGGTCCATTTTGTGTAGGTGTGAATGCACCTTCTGAAAGCCTGATGGACCTTCAATCAAAAACATTTTCACATCCTGTAAATTATATTCCTGTTTCTTGATGTAAAGAAATCTATGTAAGTCATATCCTGGTTTGTGTGATATTTAACTTGCATCACATTTGCTTCACATCTCCTACAGAAATAAAGATGTGATGTAAAAACTCTTAAATCTTTAGCATGTTTGAGGCCTGGAACATTCGCTGACCCGATTCCAGCAACATGTGTTGCTATTAAACACTGATATGTGGGGTAAAGGGGTGTGTTTGGTGGTCGGCCGGCTGCTCAGGCTACATGATGTGAATGCACATAGCTGAAGAGACACTCATTGAAAGCATGGGTGAGGCAGCAGCTTATTTTAACCGCGCAAATGGCGAAGCAGTGTGTAAAATCCCTGCAGAATGTGAGTCAATCATCTCCTCGGAGATGCCACGGATGGAGCTGAAACCACACTGAACACGTGTTCCTCTCATACGGAGAATCACCACTGACGAGATCGCAGTCGATACAATCAGGTACGCGTTTTTCTTCCCCATCAAGCTATGGATGAAGGATAAGAAACAAAAAATGTGCTCAGACCAATTTCACCACCTCCCTTTAGCCTTCTCTCTAATTTTAGACACATTTTTGGACGATATTGCGAAATAAACAGCGAGACTGGTCCTATTGATCGAAACATCAGCAAAGTAAAGGCTAAAGTGTGAACGGAATTTCATCCGTAAACCGTCTACACCAACTTCCTTTAAAAGAAGCACTCGCACTGAGGCAAGTGTTCAGTCTGACGGCAGACAGCACAAGATCAGGGGGGAAAAAAACAAAATCCTAATCGATAACTTTCCCAACAAACAAGAAAAGGTCACAGCAGTGGAAAGTCGTTAAGTTAAAGGCCCAAGTGCTGCGAAACAATTCGACTCAAAAATAGATGAGGGTAAATGGCAAAGCTCTGGTTTTCAGTCTAACACACACACACACACACACACACACACACACACACAAACATACTGACTTACACACATCTATATAACTTAAGTACAGAGTGGCTTGCAGAAGTATTTACAACCTAGATGGAGGCAGAGTTACTAAATTGATACTGAATTCCGCCCTTTTTTTATTTATTTGCTATTACTTTTAAATTACTTTATTTTTTTTTTATTGCTAATTTTCTGGAACACTGATCAGCCCTCATGATGCTGTTTAGGCAGGTATATTCTCATACCAGGTGGAGGTGTGGGCAATAACAATGTCTTTTTTTATTTTTATTTTATTTATAAGCATATTTTTTCAATACAAAAAGTTTGTTAGGTTTCCGAACAAACATCAGTGTTGCTTTTGAAATGAAACTTATTTTTTATGCATAGAAATATATATGAACATTGCAATAAAGAGGGAAAATTCAACTGTCAAATTTTCAGCCTGAAGAAAGCTATTGAATTTTATGCCAGACTTTCAGAAAAAAATTCAGAAAGGTTTACTGAATCGTAATCAAGACTGACTTTCACGTTCATGTCCTTATGTGCCCTCTGTCCGAATTCAGAAGTTTTACAGCAAAGAAACTGTGGAGGGGTGTGAATATTTAAGCAGTCACAACTTGCATATGTATTTTTTAAAGAATTTTGCTTTTGATATTAACTCTTAATATTAACTCTTAATATTTTATATACATCCATCATGTATAATCCCAATCTAATGTCAGCTTGTACACTACCTAATGTTTAAGTGTGTTGGGGTGCAAATACTTATGCACGGCACTGTTTCGGTAAGATAATGTGTGTTATCACTCAGTTGATCAGTGTGTACAGGTAAATGCACTCAGTATATATATATATAGCAGTAATACAGAAGTCATGTGAAAGGTACTGGAGCTGTTTGGAATGAGGATGAGCTCTTTAAGTCATCCAGGTCTAGACGGCTGTGGTATAACCTTCAAGAGGTTTCACCTCTCTGACATCAGAGAGGAAGGATTTTTTGCTCAGTGATGCAACATCTAGATTTTACCAGCATCCCTGCCTTAATGCTGGATGGATCGGCTACAGCGCTTCCTCTGTTCTCCTTCAATACGCCAAGATCACAGTGAGCTCCACAGCTCCAAAGACAACCAGAGATGAATCCTCCTGACTTTAATGATATTAGTAAGCTTGGGCTGAGGCGCTCGTATGATCAGAGAGCTGTACTGCGGATTATAATGATAAACCCACTGCTTTTCGCTTTCATTTCTATCCCCCAGTATCTGCAGCCTGTTAGAGTAAAATACGGCTTCTAAAGTTTTGATTTGTAATTTTTAGACTTTAAGACTCTGTGGAAACACTTTACTCACTGTCCCTACAGATAAATTAATAAATGAGTTTTGAATAAACTCCGTCCTCACAGCAGCAGCCTCTATGTTACAGATGTGTTCCATTACCGAGGAACAGATTGCAAAATTTAAACTTCAAAATGAAAAACAAAAAAAAAACACGAGTTAGGACGGCTTCTTACCTTTTATCTGACTGGATACATCACTCTTGGGTTCAGTTTTGGGAAGTGAGCCATCTACAGAGAACAGAAAAAAGGAAAAGATTCAATGCCAAATGCCATTTTTGTGTAAAAACCAACACACTGATTACTCTAAAGTCATAAACATAGCAACTTTGTCTATCGCTACACAGAGAATGTCCTTCATGTCTCTTTAGCTCTTTGTGAGTCTCCGGGACTCGACACTGAGCTCCTCGTAACTCTGTTCCATTGAGCAGGGAAAATAAACGTGCTAGTGGTAGCACAGAAGTTGAATTCAGCCTGAACATGAACAAGTTGCAGCACCAATCCTTAAGAGTTAATAAGCTCTAATCACACAGCAGATCCTCCATCACCAAACAACATGTAAAGTGCGGCTTTCACTGGACTGGGGGTGGAGGGATTCTCTATGGATAAACTGCTGATTATAAGTGAAATGAAGAGCATGTGAGGGCAGAATGAAAACAGTGTGAGTGTGTGGGTGTGGGTGTGGGTGTGGGTGTGCGTGTGCATGGCTGGATTGAACTGCAGGGAAAGTTTAAGCTTCTTCCTCGCCAAGGTAAACACACTGCCTGCTCGTTCCAACAGCCCTCAAATTGCATGGGACAGAAAGTCTCAGATGATCCCAGGTCATACGCTGCCATTTTCTGAAAACGTACCACCGTGTTATTCACTTGTATTCACCAAACCGTTGAAGCTCAGGACAAAATGCAGGCTAAACAAGCGACTGCAGAAAGATTCGAGAAAATGACAGAAGGAAAGCTCTAACCTGTACAAAATCACTGATCTTAAAGATCAAAGAGTCAAATGCATGAAACTAGAAACTAGAATGTATGGTGTTTATTGGTGCACAATTATTCACTGGACATTCGTTTTTTTCTCAATCAACTGGTGCTATTCAAACCACGTGCTTTACCACGTCTGCAATTTCATCATGGACAGCAAGTTAGAACAAAGAGCAAATGAGAAATTCTGCAGAAAACTGAGCAAATCTGCGAAAGAGACGTTTGACATGACATAGCGTTGACAAGCGGCGATGTTGCAGTGAGTCCTCCGAGGTGTTTCGAGCAGCGTGCGCTTCAAGAGCAGAAGAACCTTACTGAACGACGATGGGAGATCGGGAAGCCCTTCAACATGCTCAATCCTTGAAAATGTTGAAACCATCCGGCAACTTGTGCATGATGATCGTCAAAGAACGATCCACATGATCGCACTTCTGCAGCCACCCTACTCCTGGATCTTTGCCCTCTTCCCGAAGAAGAAGATCCTGCTCCAAGATCTCCTTTTTGACATAATTGCAGAGATCCAGCGCAAATCGCTGAAAGCTCGACACGCTTCAAAAAGAATACTTCCAGGACACATTGCAGAAGTGGCAGGAATGCTAGGGGGCGCTGTATTGATGTGCACAGTGACTATTTTGAAGGTAATCGTGTGAAAACGTAAATAAATAAAGTACTTTTAGTCTAGAAAGTTTTTGATACTACCTCATTTTCTGAGGAGGGCGAGGTCACTTGATTACCCAGCAAGCAGCTCAAGCAGTCACTCTATTGGCAAATACCTTCACTTCTTTTTTTATTAGTATTAATAAAATAATAATAATAATAATAATAATAATAATAACAACAACAATAATACAGTGGGGGAAATTATTATTTTGCAAGTTTACCCCTTACAAAGAAATTAACAGTCTAGACAGTCTTTTCATGGTTGGTTTATTTTAACAGAGCGACAGAATATTTTTAAAAAATCCAGAAAAAGAAACATTAAAGAAAGGTTGTAAATTAAATTGTATTTGATTTTATTTTTTTATACTGTACCAAATTAGCAAGAATTCTGAGTCCCACACACCCACATTAGTCCCGTCACTTTAGGAAAGAATTCTTAATATCAACTAGTGTATAAAAGACACCGGTCAAAAAAATCAACCGCTTCTATTCACACCTCTCCACCACCATGGGAAAGACTAAAGAGCTGTCAAAGGACATCAGGGACAAGATTGTAGACCTGCACAAGGCTGGAATGGGCTACAAGACCATCAGATTGTTGCCTTGGCCGTATGTTTTTGGGCATTGTCATACTGGAAGATCCGTCCACAACTCATCTTCAGTGTTCTGGCTGAGGCCTGGAGTTTCTCATTCATGATTCTGCAGTGCATGACCCTGTTCATGTGGTGAAGTCTTCCTGTACCCTTAGCAGAGAAACAGCCCCAAAGAAGAATGTTTCCTCCTCCATGTTTGACAGTGGGGATGATGTTCCTGTGGTCATATTCAGCATTTTTCTGCCTCCAAACACAGCGAGTTGAGTTGATTCCAAAGAGTTACATTTTGGTCTCATCTGCCCACATCACATTCTCCCAAGCTTTCTCTGAATCATTCAGGTGTTCGATGACAAACTTCAGACGGTCTGTTCATGTTCATTCTTGAGCTGAGGGACCTCTGTGTGTTACCAATGGTTTTCTTGGTGATTGTGGTCCCGTCTCACATGAGATCATTAACAAGTTCCTACCATTTAATTCTGGGCTGATCCCTCACCTTTCTCAGAAATCATCCTCACTCCATGAGGTGAGATTTTGCATGGAGCTCCAGAGCGATGGGCGGTTACTTTATCTTGTATTTCTTCCATTTTCGAATTATCGCACCAACAGTGGTCTCTTTCTCACCAAGCTTCTTGCTGATGGTCTTGTAGCCCATTCCAGCCTTGTGCAGGTCTACAATCTCATCCCTGACGTCCTTTGACAGCTCTTTAGTCTTTCCCAAAAGACCAAAGAGGTTTGAATAGAAAAGATTGATTCTGTGATGGGAGTCTTTTATACACAAGTTGATATTAGAGTTCTTTCTTAAAAGGTTAAGGACTAATTTGGGTGTGTGGGAGTCAAAATTCTTGCTGGTTGGTTGGGGATCAAATAATTATTTCACTCAATTAAATACAAATGAATTTATATAATATAAATTATTTTTTTCTGGTTTATTTTTTATTTTTTCTTTGTTTTCTACAAAATCAGCAGGGGATAAAATAATTATTTCCCCCACTGTAATAATAATAAGATACATGTGCTATAACCTTTAGAACTATTATTGACTTCTGCCATCTGTTCTCACTACTGCTACACTTTTCATTTCACTTAATATGTATATTTATTTTAAAGTTTTCTTGTTTTATTTTTCCTGAATCTTTAATTTATTCATTTTTTTACCGTCAAAATTTTACCTCTCCCTTTCTCCCTCTCTCTCACACACACACCCCTACACACACGTACCTCAGTGATATGAGCCAGTGATATAGCACTTCAGTAGGGTGTGGGTTGCTGAAAGGAAATCAGCCGAGGAAGGAAAGTGATGCAGAGATATAGAGAGAGAGAGAGAGATAGAGAAATGGAGAAAACAAAAGAACGCCTGGAATTCAGGAGTAGAAGCCCTGCTTCTTTACATTTCACTAATGGAAATATTCTGTCGTAATGTTCCGCGGCAATCAGAGATTTCCGATGTCCCAAGGGCGAGAAACTGGAGACCTAACAGCAACGCTGGAAGAGACGCTGTGCCAGCGTGCCGCACGCGTTCCTCGCTCCTATATATTACTGTCCTTACGCCAAACATTTTGCCTGATGTAGAATCAACAACGAATTCTGTAAATAATACATGGCTTCTGTCTGTAACAGTGGCATACCTACACTATATTGCCAAAAGTTTGCGGACACCTAGTCATAAGTATGGTATGTGCTTTTTGAGCATCGCATTCCACGTTTAGTCTCAATATGCTTTTATATTTGCCTCCACTCTATTGGGAAGATGTTCCACTTGATTTTGGTGTGTGCGTGTGCAGATTTGTGCTCATTCAGACACAAGGGTGTGGGTAAGGTGAGGTACTGATGTAGGTGTGGTAAAGAGGCCTGTGGTGTTCAGTAGGTTTGCGGTCAGCGCGCTATAGCAGGAGATCCTCCACTTCAACCCATGTGAAGCATATTTTCATAGACTTTGCTTTGTGCACAGGGGAATTGTCATGCTGGAACAGGTTTGAGTCTCCTACAAGAAAATTTCATGCTTCTGCATCCAGACATCCAATACAATTGTGTGCCTTCAGCTTTTGGGAAAGAACCACATATGCCTGGGAAGTCAGGTGTCCCAATACTTTTGTTTATATACTGTATGTATCTAACGCTCTGTTAGCTGCAATGGAAGTTGCTAATCAGGTATCAAACTAAATATTTGCAGAATATACGGCTTCTACGTCTTGTCTCACAGCCAAAAACACATTTACCAGCATCACAAGTGACATCTGTCACTTCTTCTAAATTTAATAGATATGCATTTAATGGACAAAAGTATTGGGACACCGGATTTTTCCAGCCATGTGGTTCTTCTCCGAACAACACAAGTGTATTAAACGTCTTTAGATGTGGAAGTGGGACATTTTCTCATTCCGTCAACCGAGAGACCCAAACTTATTCCACCATGACGAAGAACCTGTTCACAAAAACAGCTCCATGAACATATGAGTTGGAATGGAAGATCACAGTAATGGAACAGCCTTCCAGTTAGTGTTCAGGACTCAGACACAGTCTCAGTGTTCAGGTCCAGACTGAAAACACATTTAATAAGTCAAGCCTTTTCGCAGTAGGTCTTCCTTAGATCTTAGATCTTTCCTCTACAGAGCTCCAACTTACACCTTATTCACACTGTATAGTGTCCATAAACACTGATAAACAATGAGAACACTTAGCAATCTTTATCTTTTCTCTCTCTCATGTAAACATGCCCTGAGGTTCCAGTGACCAGCCCTTTCTTTTCTTTGGATCTACCCGAGTTCATCTTGATGTCCTACCTCTGGATGGAGTCCTACTCAATGGGGAGCACTCTGTGCAGCTGGGGATGTTTCCACACCTACAGCCTAAAGATCCATGAAGCCGCTGAGCAACTCAAGAACTTTGAGGATTAATTGTAATTGATAAACAGTCTACAGCATTGGCTCAGGACCACCGGTTGCATGAATAGATCAGCATTTACGCACCTATTACTACACACCTCAACAATGTAACTACAATGAATGGACATTCGGTGCCACCCAGATGAGTATGGGTTCCTATTTGAGTCTGGTTCCTCTTAAGGTTTCTTGGGTATCTCGGGGAGTTTTCCTTGCCACAGTCAGACTATAAATAATTATAAGGAACTAACTTATCTGCGTAAAGCTGCTTTGAGACTGTGTCCATTGTAAAATACAAATAAAATGTAATCAAAAATCTAGTGGAACATCTTCCCAGAAGAGTGGAGGTTTTATAATAGCAAATGTGGAATAGGATGTTCAAAAAGCACACCATAATTTAAAAAAATGTAAGTCGGTTTGAAATCAACTGCATTAAGTAAAAAAACAGGAAGATATCATTCCTGGATCAACGAATCCATACAAAAAACTAAGCAAGTATCCTGAAACCCTTTTAAACATTCAACTCCTTAAGCAGAATTAATAGCAGAATTAGAATTGAATACCAGGAATATATCTGGGGTATATATATTATTATATAGAATTATTATTTTTTTTATTGTGACCAAACAGGATATGAGTGAGCCTCACACTCACAAACACACTCACCCTGTACAAGAATCCATGTAAAAGCTTGACTCGTCTCCAAAAGCCCCTGTGCTGTGAGCCAGAGCAGGGAGAAAGAAAACACAAAACACAACAACACAATGCCACTGAACTTGGTGAGTCAACAGCGCATGTTCCTGACAGGACCCATGTGTTTCCCCTGTAATAAACAACAATCCCACCCATTCTGTCACCCAGAACATTAAAACAAGCTCATGCTTTATAAGACCCCGGTGCTGCGCGATGAGCGCGGCGGTGGGCCGCTCACTCACTGATGAATCACAGGGAGCAAAAAGAGGCCCTCTTCTCTTCTACATGCTTTCAGTCTGCCTCATTCACAGCTACTCATGCAGTTCAGGAAGAGAGGGAAAATAATGACCTGCTTTAAACAGCGCCAAAATTAATCTCCTGCTTCCCCTTGAAATTTTTATGGAAGCAAAGGAAACCAAAAAAAAGAGAAGCGCAATAGAAGAACATTTTTGGATCTGGGTCAAGCATGGGACTAGATGTTTTGTTTCCACAGCAATGATCAGAATGAAACAGCTGATTCACGGCGCTCAGGCATGAACCTGAGAACATGTTCCAGTAGATACAATACACGAGAGGAAAACACGCAATGGGTGGTAATTATGTAACTACCTAAAGCGAAGCAGGTAAAAGCGTGCGCTCGTCCATTCCCGTGGGTTCGTTACACGACTATGCAGCATACACTATATGGTCAAAAGTACTTGGACACCTCACCAGATTGTTGGCACGATGTTAAAAGCAGACATTTACATACAGATGTTCTAAGAATCCATGCATTGTAATTTATTTTCTTTCTTGTTTTCTCGTTATCGTGTCCACGCGCCAGCTGCCACAAATGGTCATGGCTATTATCCATGATGCTGCCTCTAGAACAGCCTTTAGGCCAAAAACACAAAAAATTATGTACTGATCACGAAAAAATTAAGTCGTAATTACGAGGTAACCAAAAAAAATATAACACATGGCCTTCCTAGAGCTTTCATATATGTCTTTATACTTTATTTTTATTTATTTTACTGTAATTTGATTTTATATTCCATTTCTTTTTTATGTTTACATGTTGGGCAGTCGTAAAAAGTATTTCACTACATGCTGTACTCTGTATGAATGTGTACGTGACATAAAATTTGAATTCGAATTTGTATGCTGGAGCCTGAACATTTCCCTTCATGAGAACTATGAGGCCAAAACCTGTTCCAGCATGGCAATGTCCCTGTGCACGAAGGCTGGAGTCTGCTCGAGTGCTTCTGCACAGACGCCTGACCTCAACTGTACTGAACCTCTGACCACACACCAGACCTCCTCACACTGAGCTATACAATTTGGAATGGGATGTTTAAAAAGCACGTTTAAATTACATACAACATTCAGCAATACATATATACCTTCCTGATTATGGCTGACAGGATTTGAAGCCTTATGTGGATCAGGCGTAATGTTATTCCTGATCAGTGTAATTCCAGTTAGATCAACAGATTGACAGCTCATCTAATACCAGCATCCATACTACAATTAGAGACAGATAGATCACATTGTTTCTACATTCTGGAGAGTGAACATTATCTGAAGCTTTTGGACTGTATGTGCATCATTTTCGTTGTGCCACATGATTGGCTGATAATATTGTGACTGTGCGAGTCTGTATACTAAAATGTAATCAGCTGCTATTGCCATAAGAATAAAGAAACATCCTGTAGTCACCGCCCAGTGTCTCTCTATTCTTTTTCACTGAGAGACTGAACATAAACACTGAACTTCCTAAGAATAAAGTTCATGCCTGTAATATTTTAGGAAATCTCTGCACATCACCACCCAATAGCCCGGGGAGCTCAGGTACAAAGCATCATAAACTCTATATTTGTCACACAGCTTTAACAACACCAACAAAGGTTAAAGGTCAAGTTACAACACGACTGCTTCTGAGAGAAAGAGAATCCGAGACTGATAGAGAGGTCAGAACAGTTAAAGTTGAACACGTCTCTGTGGAATCGGCCCAGCGAGAAGTTTGATGGCTCTAGATTTGAACAAGATGTCCTACTTTACTTTCAGAAGCAATTTCAAGGGGAAAAAAAAGTGCACCTTTTATCTTTGGAGATGGTTATTATCTTAAGCCTCTTTAAAAGATGAGTCATATTCGAGCATGGCCTAGACATGACGAGAGGGCAGGGCTGTGTTCACTGAACCTGAATTATTCAATACATAATGAGACTAAACTAAGAAGGCCAGAGGAAACAGGAGCTCTACAGAATATGAACAACCAAAAATAAACATACATAATGATGGACTTTTAACATGTTTGTAAATGACAACAGTAGCCAGAGCCCTGTTAAAGCTTTCATGATCTTTAGAGACATTTTACAATAAATATTACAATAATATGTCAATACTTACTGCTTGCTATCGCTCAGCGGAACACAACACACTTGAAGATCCCGTTTCAAATCCAACAAAAGTTAAATTGTCTTCATTAGCTTGAGCAGTTCAGAATAATTCATCATTCTGAACAGAAACGCGCTCATATGTCTGTACAGTGACGCAGAGTGGCGGTTAATGGGTAAGCTTGGTTCTAGAGGCTAGCAGATACACCCATGTGTGCTTCTTCAAGACCCTAACAGTGCACTGTGTCCTGAGATTGTGAACCGGATGGTGTTAATAACATTATACTCCTCCTCCTCCTCCTATAGGCTCTCTATTAACTACATGCTATAAGCCCTGCATCCCATAAGCTCATCCTTCTATCTAAACTACAGGCCCCTCCTCCTATAGCCTCGTCTAACTATAGACTATGGTCTATATGCTTCACATCGAATACCCTATAAGCTCCTCCTCCTACATGCAATAAGCCCCTCCTCCTACAGGTTATAGGCCCTTCCTCCTACATGATACTGGCTCCTCCTCCTACATGCTATAGGCCCTTTCCCCTACATGCGATAGGCTCCTCCTTCTACATGATATAGGCCCCTCCCCTACATGACATAGGCTCCTCCTCCTACATGATATAGGCCCCTCCTCCTACACGATATAACCCTTTTCTCCTACATGCTATAGGCTCCTCCTTCTACATGATATGGGCCCCTCCTCCTACACAATATAACCCTTTTCTCCTACATGCTATAGGCTCCTCCTTCTACATGATATGGGCCCCTCCTCCTACATTCCATAAGCTCCTCCTCCTACATTTTAAAGGCTTTTCTTCCTCCTACATAATATAGGCTCCTCCGCCAACATGTTATAGGCTGCTTCTAGTTTATGCTATGACGTTCTCCTGCTATGTGCTATAAGCTTCTCCTCCTACGTGCTATAGGCCCCTCCTAAATGCTATAAGCTCCTCCTCCTACATGCCATATTCCACTCTTCCAGTAGGCTCTCCTGCATGGAATAACAGGAAGTAGGCATTATTCCAGCATAAAGTTCAGCAACTCGTGTTAAACTATTTTAGCTCTATCATTGTTCAAAGGTGAGTTTCCTACCTGTTATATAAACACAGTACATTTTATATTATTAACCAGGTTTGCAATGTTTTGGCAACATTTCCAGTTAAACAATTTGGAAAAAAACACTGAAACGTGCCTGAAAATTTGGCTACTGGAAAATAAAGGTAATTTTTTCTACTTTTAAGCCAGGTTTGTTCAATCCTTCCCACACAGGGCTGACGTGGGTGCAGGTTTGTTTAAATCTAATAAGTTTAATTTTCAATGAGGTGGGGTCCTGGCTGCACCCACACCGGCCCCTTGTGGAAAAGACTGCACACCCCTTTTCCAAGCCTCTGCATAGGAAACAAGGTAACGTTAGTAAACACGCATTTCTAATGTACAGATGGTATTCAATTCACCATATAATCCACCCCTTTATTTCAAGTTTTTTATAGGTTTTTTTATGCCTTTAGTTTGCAAAAGTGATCAGATTTATAACACTTGCTACAACAAAAACCAAAAACTGACCTGTCCACTGCTCCTTTTACATGAATAGAGTGGAGTAAACTGCACCACATTGGGCCACCGTTAGCGCTTGCTGCAGTTTCCTGCTACAAGACTTTCTTGCATTCGAGGCAAAAGGCGACAGGGAGTCGGGAAACCACCGCGTGTCAGCGCCCAGAAATGTGATGCACTGCAAATATGCCCTGAATGTGAAGTATACAAAACGTGTAAATACTGCACTACGCTCAGCATTGTGTCTCTGGGTGGGAGTTTAAAATGCAATCTAAGAATATGTATGCATTCACAAGAGACATATTAAAAGACGAGAGGAAAGGGAGGAGGACTCGAGCTGTATTTCTCTTGCACAAACAAAACCAGGTCACACAGTGGTAGAGGAGAGATGGAGAGAAAGAGTCACAAACGAGTCTCCCCATCCCCCTGCTCCATTTCTCTGATCTATTTCCACTCCCTTACATTTCTTACCATATTTCGTTCCTATGTTTTTTACCTGTCTGTCTGCTCGCTCTGTCTAACTTCACCTCGGTGATTAAAAAAAAATCAGACTAGTGAAATAAAAAGCAGTAAGATGTAAACAGTTAGGGCTAAAAGGGTCTTGAGTAATTCAAGTAATTCTAATACAAAAATGAATTGACAAATTATTTGCCTCAACGCTTCGTTTAGTCCATTTAACTACACACAGAGAAATGTGTTTCCCCAAGGACCATTATTACTGACGTACCACCCGCTAAATTCTGAGTGCTCTGGACAGGTAAACACTATGGAAACCCGTTTGGGCCACATTAATAAAGAAACGTTTGCCTAAATCCAATAAGTTTTGTCCTCGCAATTCTGACTTTACTTCTGGCCATTGCGACTTTACTTCTGGCCATTACAAGGTTGTTTTTTAAGCCAATCGGGCAGCGTCACCCTCTCTGTGGTGGCAGAAAGCTTTACACATTGAAAATGAAATTAGCTACAATCAATAAAATCGCATGGAATCAAACTCAGCCTCTGATCCCTGGAGAAAACACTGTCTAACAATCAGCTCTGGAGGAGACTAGGGCTGTGCAATATGGACAAAATAATCATATTGCGATTTTCTGAATTAATATTGCGATTGTATTCACGATTTTGGCAATTGTTTTTGCTTTTTCAAACATGCTTTTTCTAAATGTATTCAGTGCACAAGAAGTGCATAACAAAACATTTTACAATGAAATAACATTGTATTAATAGTTTAATAAACAAAACTGTAGTAAAATTGTCTTTAAAACAGACAACATAAAATAAATTAAGATTAACTAAACTAAATTCCAGTCATAATAAATAAACTTCAACACTGTGTTTCAGTGCACACATTTCACAATGAAATAACATACTGTACAGTAGTACTAACTGCTTGATAAACAAAACTGTAATAAATTGTCTTAAAACAGACATGAAATAAATTAAGATTAACTAACCTCAACTCCAGTCATAACAATAAATAAAAACTAACAGAAATCAAAACCAAAAAACAGATTGTTCCCTTAAAAGTTTTTTGCAAGAAAAACCATTTCTGGTTTTAAGCATGAACGGTGACATGTCACCACATTTCCCTCAGTACTAAACACTCTCTCAGGCATCATATCTTTGCATATATAATAGGTGACCGCGTCGGTAATTTCTTTGTGCCGTTTTGATCCTTTCTCATAAGGCATGGCGTTTGCAAATGCTTGAACAATGGATACTTGTTCAATCTGTTCGGGCTGGCTTTGATGTGTGCTTTTGTTTGTTTCGGTGGACTTTGTCGACATGCATTGATCATGCAGTTTTTTATGGCGCTGTTTTAAGTGTTGGAACGGATTTGTATTATTGCTCCGTTTCATTGGAATAATCATTTCACAAGTCTTGCAAATTACCTTGCTCTGTGACACATCCTCGCTCCTGAATCCAAAATACTCCCAAACGACTGACGTTGAATTTCTCTTTCGCACCAAATTATTTTTATTTTGACCTGCATCCATATTTTATGTTCTTTCCTCCCGCTCGCCTATTCGGTTCTTCTGCTCAGCTTCGTCGTGCGCTGCGTGAGCTCTGATTGGTTAACATCTTTAGAACATGCGCACAAGAATGTATTCTGAATAAAAATATAAATAAATGAATAGATAAAATCGCAGCCCTATGCGGTTTAGAAATTGCATGTGCTTAAATTGCGATTGCTTGCACAGCCCTAGAGGAGACCAAAAAAGATAGATGAAGCAGAGGAGCCTCGCTCATACACCAACAGCTTCAAAGTTCAGGCCCACAACATTGTTACCGGCGGATGCACCAGAAATGTTGTATGTTTGCGAGAAAAAAAGTCGGTTTTGCAAGAAATAATTGTTTGGGCAAACCTTTTTAAGTTTCTGTACTGCAATTTCAGCAATAAAAATTTATATTTTTCTAAGAAGGAAACAAATGACTCGTTCATTTTAAGAGACCGTCTTATTTTCTCTTTTATATTAAGTATTGCTAAAAGTACTTCTTATCTGATTACTCGATTATTCGGTGAAATAATCGGTAGAATACTGGATAGCTGCAGTCCTACACATAATAAAGAGATGAAGAATAAAGTGTTGATGAACACTGCTATAACACTATAGTTAGATAAAGAGAGGAAACACTGATCTGGGTTTAGTGTGGCACTGGGAATGACACTTGCTTCAACATGCAGGATTCCTCTAAGTTAATTATCAGCCATTCACAAGCGTCTATCCTGTGTTTCAATAGTCTTACACCAAGAGGTGCATGAATGAGCAGAGCTTTTTAACACTCACTGTAAAACTCGCTCTGAAAAAACGGCTGGTTCAGTTATGCAAATTCAGACCTCATAAAGCAGCACTTAGAGAAGGTTAACAGAACACACACAGACTGAAACACAACTGGAGCTGTAATAAAAGACAATGAATAAGTAGATTAGCTGCTAACTAAGTATAAAGCATGAGTTATCTTCAGGATAAGTTCCATTTATACATATCCTTCAACCTTCAACGTCTGATATGCTGAATGTCATCTAATCATCGGGTCATGTGTTCTAGCAATCATCCAAGATACACAACGTCGACAAAACTTTGTGGACACCTGGAAATAAGATTTATCTGCTCTTTTTAACATCCTATTCCACATTTAGTCTTTCGTTTGCAGGGATAATAACCTGCACTCTTCTGGGAGGAAGTTTCACTAGATTTTGGGGTTTATTTATGAAGATTTGTACTCATTCAACCCCAAGGGTGTTAGTAAAGTCAGGTACTGATGTAGGTGAGGTGAGGAGGCCTGGGGTGCAGTCAACATTTCAACTCATTCCACAGATGTTTAATAGGGTTGAGGTCAACTGTTAAACATATCTTCATGGAGCTGGTTTTGTGCACAGGTTTGGGTCTCCTAGTTAAAGAGAAGGTAAAATTTCCAGGCTCGTTGAAGTTTTGCATGTTATCCTCAGGTTCCTCTGGGTTCTATGGTTTCCTCCAAAGGACAGATAAAGTTTGAGTTGTTCCTAGGGGAACTACAAAGTCTTTTATTTTGAGCTGAATGAGTCACATGGCCAAAAGTACATAATCATTGATGTATCTCCGTTATCTCTGTTTTCTCAGGCCATACTACAACACAAGCAGCAGACTTGTACTACCTAACAAAACAGAAAATGGCCAATTTGAATGTAAATCCGGAGCGATTTTAATCTCTCAAATATTAACACTTCCTGGAAGCACCACCCACATCCCCCAACTTCCCTGCTTTCAGTTGTAGAACATAGCAAATGTTCCAAGTTCATAAACATGTAATAAAATGTTTGACTTGGCCGTCAATATATACATTACATGTTCAGTTTCTTTCATATGGATGGCGCTGAAAAATCAAAAATGATCTAAATTGTGCTTTCGCTTTTTAGTTGAAAGAGGAAAGATAAATATAATATTAAACCATTCCAAAAACAACAGAGCAGATCAAATATTTTAACTAATAATGTTAATAATAATAATAATGATGATGAAGTGCACTGTATATGGACCAGTGCTCGTCTGCAAATGTTGCTAATGTGGACAAAGGGCTGATTAGAAAACCACAAAAGGATTCTATGAACACACACTTGTTCCTGGTGCCACAGTTGGTAAGACACACTTGGTATTCTGCAGTATTACACCTCTCCTACTCATTGCTCATTTCCTGTCTAGCAGTTCTAGACAATTAAATCAGTTACCACAATATTTCAGAAGAAAAAGTCATGATCAAAGGGAATAATTTCCATATTACAGAAACACTGAGCAGGAAAAAGCTGAATAGGAACAGTGAGAGTAATGATGTATAAGTATTAACACCATGTAAGCAACAGCTTCTCTCAAGTAACACAAATAAACCGGATTAAACAATCTGGAGGGAAAACTGGTCAAGTGTGAAGCTCTGCCATAAAAACAAAATCAGGAGCTGAAGAAGAAGCTGCACAGAGCACTTTCACTACCTGATTATGTGGTTTAGTCACTTTCACTTCAGCTGCCATGGTTATGTTCCACCTTTGTGCTTTCAGAGGCTGGTTTTGGGGTTTTCTACCCACGCAGCCTGCTCACTTTACTGAGGCAATCTGTTTGGCTTACACACTTACAGCCTTTATCGCATTTCTCACAATTTGACAAGCTCAGACTTCGGGGCGGGGCATTCAATTTTAATTACACACAGACAGATGGGTCACAGCGAAGTGTGTTCATAAAAACACTACATTAATTAAAACGTGTAGTTTTGTACTTCAGGATTGCAAAGAATTGCAAAGTCTTCACACACACACAATCGAAAATCGAAACTGCAGAAATGCTACGTAATGAGAGATTTGAGATCAATGTGTTCATCAAATACATTTATCTCAACCCACAAGGACTCGGCGAAAGAGGAGGACTCGGCGAAAGAGGAGGACTCGGCGAAAGAGGAGGACTCGGCGAAAGAGGAGGACTCGGCGAAAGAGGAGGACTCGGCGAAAGAGGAGGACTCGGCGGAAGATAGTTGCAGTGTTCTGGCTTTGAGGCAACGTGAGGAGATGTTTCTATAAGCTTCCACTTATAGACTCTGTGGAAGAGGAGGACTCTGTGGAAGAGGAGGACTCTGTGGAAGAGGAGGACTCTGTGGAAGAGGAGGACTCTGTGGAAGAGGAGGACTCGGCGGAAGAGGAGGACTCGGCGGAAGAGGAGGACTCGGCGGAAGAGGAGGACTCGGCGGAAGATCATTTCAGTGTTCCGGCTTTGAGGCAACGTGAGGAGATGTTTCTATAAGCTTCCACCCAAACGAAGAAGCTACATATAAATGTTATAGCCTTTATACTGATTCAGAGAACTAACTCTGAACATATCATATCATTACATGCAACTATAAATGGAGTGAACAGGAGGCTTTTTGCCTAAAAATAATCCACTTTATTCATTAAACACTGCTTCACATAAGGATACTAAAAGTACTACTGTTGTACATAAGGATACTAAAAAGGTACTACATCCGTACATAAGGATACAAAGGGCACCACATCAATACATAAGGATACTAAAGGTACTACAACCATACGAAAAGATACTAAAGGTACTACTGTTGTACATAGATACTAAAAAAGATACTACAGATGTACATAAGGATATTAAAAGGTCTTACAGCCGTACATAAGAATACTAAAGGGCTGGGAGTATATATTCACCTAAATTTATAAACTTCTCGTCTTCAACGGCAGCGTATCACTTGTGAGCATGCACGCATACACACACGCACCCCAATCATAGACTGTCCTTTAATTATAATCCTTTACAAATCTCCCCTAACAGCTAGAAGTGTGGCAGCTCATCATGTCAAAAGACTCCAGGAGGACAGGACGAGACCATCAGCTCCAGCGTTCTGGCAAATACATCGGCTTTTCACAACAACCACGTCAACACTGTGCCTGGCAGGCTGAGATTCAGATACTCCGTTACAATCCATCTACAGGAGGGGAAATTCTTTCTGGTTGGAGATTTATGTGCACCAGATTCTCTGCTGTGTTTTATAATGTGCACACGTTATTAAATCAGTATATAAGAAGCGGAGCCTCACCATATTTCCACTTATACTCTTAATGCAGATAAAGTTGTGTTCCCTAAGCAGCGTACACTCCAGCATATCCAAACTGTGGTGCACTGTGGCTACTGCTGATTTCTCCCATTGCTGGTAACTGGACACCTTTGGTTAAGGTCACCGATCATTAAACACTTTCAGGATGTGTAAATCATTTACAGAGAGCAGGTCAGTCCACGTTTCTTGTTGAAACAGACCCATTTCTGAAACCCAATGGAAGGAACTAATACTAACCCAAAAGCAAAGCAGAAAAGAATAAGTAACCGATGCATGTTCCACTTCATGACCTCGAACACACCCCAAAGCGACAGAAAGGGATGAACTAAAGTGAATGAAAACAAGGATGGGGCAGAATGAGCACGGTGTGATGAAAGCGTTCGACCCTGAGCAGTGGGATAAAACCCTTAATTGTCTTGGGTTGGCTGAAGATGTGAACCAGACCATTTTAAATATAGTAAAGTATTTAAATTATTGTAATGTTTTAGAGATACTCATGCTAATGTGTGTGCTTGAATATAAGGTGTATTATAATCAGCTCCTAAAAGGCTGAAACATTGGAAGCTGATTGAGAGGAACGTACAGATGAGGCAGTGCGAGAGCTGCACAGAGTCAAGAAATAAAGCTCTGCTGCATCAGTTTCTATAGGCAAAGATGAAGCAATAGTCTATACAAACAGGATTGTGGGTATGAAACAGTAAAGTGAAAACAGACTGCAAGAAAAAAGCAAATAAAGTATTTCATTATCAAATAAATTCTCATTAGAGCACACAGGAACATTCATCTCAATACTAAAGGAAACACATGATACAATTTCCCCCGTTCTCCGAGCTCGAATAGTTCACATGTAGTACACCTGACCTGTCATCTGAAACTCATCCTCACTGCAAGCAGACACCAAACGCTCAATCTGCAGATTTAATCAGCACGCAAACTAAACATTCTGTCTCGTATGACCTCGAAATGTCAATCAAAGATGCCACTCTTTGAGTGAAATTAAACTGAATTGTTGCAATGTTTCAACTCGATGTCCACACAAAACCTCAAGCTAGTTTGACTGAGATTCTTGAGTTTTGCAATAGCAAATAGCATCTACTGAACTCAAACATCACATTTTCAGTTCAGCTTCCTCACTGAATCAATGCTACTCGTGCTGAATAAATAAATGTCCTATTTAATTCGCACCAAAAGCTCTTTATCACACTATCTAATTTAACTTTTAAATTTCAGGTGCGGACAAATCAGGAATTCATCAGCTGAAGCACTCATTAGCCAACATTTAATTCATAAAATGTCTCTCTCATCATATACGTACAACAACCTGAACATCACACACAAATGTAAAAGTATGAAGCACATAATTGTCCATTTCCCTGAATGCAGTAGCATTAACGTCTCCCTTCACTGGAACGAATGGACCCACACATTTTCCAGCATGATAATGCCCACGTGCACAAAGCAAGCTCCAGGAAGTCATGGGTTGCCAAAAACTCAAGTGACCTGCACAAATCCCTGACCTGAACCCCCAATACACTGACTGCACCCCTCCTCACACTACACTATTAATCTTGTTGTGACCTGATATAATTTGAGTAGCATCTTTTTACCTTCTCTTACATTTCTACCCATAACAGTCACCTGACTGAATGCCGTCTTTGTCCTGCACATTCATATTTCTCGATTTTCACACTGTGTCCACATCCCGTTGTGTGGGACGTGATCCCAAAAAACAAACGTCCTGTGTCACCTCTACACGCAAATCAATAAATCTAGTAAAAAAAGTGTTCTTCGTGTAACCAGACCGCACCTCGACTGATCGGACTCGAGTACATTTAGGATTAGGAAGGTCACCCAACAGCTACAGCATTGAGGTACGTCATTCCAATGCAAGTCATCAGGAAATAAGGAGTTTTAATTTCTTGATTATTTCCTCTTCGTTTAATCCGCTTGTCTACAAATATCTATGAGAATCTACAGAGGACAAAAATCAGTTTGTGCCATCAAGCTACGCAACAATAGGATGTCCTCACAGGACAAAACCTGTATCTACAGATTCACTAGTGATATCTGCTTGTCTGCGAAAATGGAACTGTAAACCTTTACATGAAGTCTGCTCGTCCCGCGGTCTCAGATTACTCATTCGTCCAACCCTGCATTGTCTGTGCTGAAACAAAGACTATGAATTCTGTGTGTGAGTGTGTGGCAAATTCCATTGACTTGTATATACAGTGAGGGTGCAGAAGCAGCAAATCCAGCTTGTAATCAGATTTCAGGGTGGCTGTAATCTAATAAAAACTCCCCCATCAGCTTCCCCAAAACAACACTAATGTGTTTGGATAAATCCCCAAACCAAAGCATTGCATTTAGCTCTTCTCTACACATTCCTATAGACTGAGCCATGTTAGTCTCTTTCAATTCCACTTCCTCCGTGGTCTTAACGGAATCTGAACAATTCCCCTATATAGCAGTCATTAAGCGTCTATAAAAGCCAGCTCGTTTTCCCCGTCCGAAAGCGTCCCAACGTCTCTTTCTGTTCCTCTTTTTCTGCCTGCATGAGAGTAATGAGGATCCTCATGCTGAGTGCCAGAAGACGTTGAGCGAGGGGGCAGCGAGTGCACCGTCATGAGCCCAAACTAGGTCAGCATGACCTTTTCCCCGCCACACAGACTGACTGCAAGAGTGAGACAGGCGAAGAGAGGATAACACGCACGGCGGTTAGAGAGCGATGATAAACTGTGAGACAAAGTGAGATAAAGCAGAGATGTGGAGAGAAAAGAGAGGGGGGGGGGAGCTTTGGCTACAAATGTCGTCGCCTCAGGTGGCAACAGTGGAACCAAGAGCACGTCTGAACACATCAGCGTTAATCACACAACAGCTTTAAGCATCATATACGGACAATTCGGGATTAACACACGCAAGCACAAATCATAGTTATTCAAGTGATAATCTTGGATATATACATGTGCTATAGACCTTAAAGTCATCTTGAGATTTATGACTGACACACTACATCTACTTACTGTACAGAGATACCTCATCTGCTAAGATGCCTCACCATGAACTTTACACTTTTCTGTGTTTATAATGCGATAATAGTATCTTCACTCAGAGTTTACACCAAACTGACGAACACTTAATTACAGCTTAGACGAGTTTAAAGCGGATCTGAAGTGGATCAAGATGCCTACAGAAAACTAAACTATACACAATGTAGATTTCAAAAATAAATGGTACATCCATGGCTGCGAGCCAAGAGAGTCATAGCCATGAGCTCAGGGTCCTCATGCTTCTCATTCTGCGGTCAATCACAGTGACATTATCCAATAGTGGGCTTTTGTAAGCTCGTGTATGTAGACGAGGGCAGACAGAGCTTTCCGCTAAACAGATCACATTGTCCAGTAATGCAGCATGAGCAGCCTGTCCAAAATAAACTGTCTGGGACAAACAAAAAACACAATTTCAGAAGAAAATCTTTTTCCACTTTAGCAAACAAGTTTGGTTTGAGACCTAATATGTTTCATGTGTGACATGTGAGTAAAGAGATCCACAGCTCCTAGCCGATGACTTCCTTCTCAAGGACACAAACATGATGAAGATGTGCTCATTTTCTTCAGTCTGGATTACTACATTTAGCTCACCATTATCTCAAGCTAATTACTCATTTCTAGCCCAGTACATCAGAACAGCATTACACAAGAACAAATAAATCTTGAACACTAGTCAAGCAGGAGAGTTTCTGTAACATATATCACTTAAAAACAGACAGACAGACAGACATGATCTCTAGATTAGGCACACGTCACAGAAGAAGCATTGTTAGATATCATGAACACAACAGTGATCCAAACAGTGACATTTCACTTCATTCTTTTTATTTCCAATGCAAATCTGCCTCAATATGTTTGCATCACTTGTGCTTTTTGGGACAAAAGAATTCCTTAAATATACCGTCACACTACAGTTCACACACCTAAACATATTCGTGATGCAAAATCAGACTTGGACCAAAAAAAAAAAAAAACATGGCCGTGATTTCTGGCCTAAACAAGAAAAGATGTCGAGACAAATGGACAAACACCTGCCCAGCAATCCAGCAGAGTTAAAACAGATGTGTAAAGTCAGATGAGTGATTATTACACCTGAAGTGATATCTAAAAGAAAGAGGAAAAAGAGAGAGATTTTTTTTCCTGCATTCAGAAAGATGCAAACTTTTGAACTCCACTGTACTTGAAAGAAATTGAAAAGTCTTCCTGTGTGGAAACAGTTGAGGTACGGCACTTCCTCATGTGGTTGCATTCACCACCACAGTAAAAACAATCTGTGTTTGTGATTGTGTGTGTGTGGATTTGGTCTGCTCAGGGCATGTTTTGTTTCTTCGTCGTCTGAGTGCACAATTATAGGTTCAAACGTTCATCAAGGACAGAAAAACTGAACGGAAAATACTGTACCACTGCACTGTACAATCATAAATCTGATGAACATGAAGGTGTAGGATAAATAATCTAAACACTTAACACATATTTCTGACAGGACTTTGATGTGCAATTTAAATGCTTCATTTTCATGCCCCCCCCACTGGAAAGAACCATCCAAACATTTCATACCTACAATAAAGTATAGGGGGGAATACACTTCAAGTCATAGGATTTATTCATGATGTGGCATTTAAATTATTTACTGAACGTTTTTCTGGAATTTGCCTTGGTTTTTTTGGGGTTTTTTTACTGCGGTCAACTACGGTTACTGAAACAGCAATACAAGCTATTTTTTGGTTACATGCAAATAAAATACATATTTAAGTTATTTATTTATTTGGCTCAATAGTCATTGCAGACTCCACACAGAGAAAAAGGACAGGACTTGGACCCTTTTTTTCAGTAAAACACTGAAAATTTCTGTTTAATTAAAGAAGGGCCCTCGATAGGTGCTAGAACGCACGAGAGAACCCCATCGATTAATGGATGTTCTGCTACATGAAACACATTGCTCTTAATTCATTCTGTTCAAAACTGTAATGTTACGTTGTTACTATGGTATAAGTGGAATAAAGCACCCGATGCATTAAAATTAACTCAGCCTTGTGCCACATTGTGATCACATCCCAGCGTGGATCATTTTCTTCTAACAGCACACCCTAAAGTGTTTTTTTATTATACTTTACACACACACACACACACACACACACACACACACACACACACACACACACACACACACAGAGAGAGAGAGAGAGAGAGAGAGAGAGAGAGAGAGATATAAAGGCATATAAGTGGTATCCTTTCCCACACATATATACATATACACACACACACATATACATATACACATATGTATATACATACATACATACATACACATATATATATATATATATATATATATATATATATATATATATGGGTCAGAGAAGAGTTTAGCAATCTTTTTAAATGTGATCTAAGATGACGATGTTTATGATCGCAGCTCCTGGCTGTCACTATCTACATTGTAAAAAAAATATGAATATTAGAAATGATCCTGCTCTCCTGTGCAAAGGTCCAAAGCTAACATTGTTAGCAGCTAGCTTAGCAATCCGAAGCGAATGTGCAACGCCAGGTCATTGTTTACATTGCTAACTACAGATCCACTGCTCTCCAATCCTGATTCCTTTCTGACAATCTGGGATCATGTAATAATAAGAACTATCTTTCTAGGAACTGATCCGGTCCGGCTGTTGAATGTAGTATAGTGTACTGACTGTATTGTGGTGTATGGGTTTGGTTGTTGCACTGAATCAGATGAAATGGAAACAGGATTTCTCCATCAGTCCAGCAGTAGCTGGGGTAGGACACCTAATAACAACCAGCCTTAGGTTTAACGCGGTTGGGGATGTTTTTCCGACATCAATATATAAGTGAAATAATAAGAATACAGTGTAAAAGTGGTGCAGGCCAGCTACACGGTGGCCCACACACACACACTCTCAGAGAGTGAGACACACACACACACACACCCATACTAGGTAATAGGCTAATAGTACAAGTGCTAGTCGTCCTGCTCGCCACAGCTAGCAAAGATAATACACTGAGCTGCGACTATCATTTTGTTTCCTATTCCAAAATAAGTCGAATGAAATCATCAAATTGTAGGTTTATCACCAAGAAATGCAGACATTATAGAATGCCAATTAGGTGAATGTGATAATAAATCTCAGGTGAAATGAGTTAGCTAGTCCGGCTCTCAGAGGTTCAGACCTGGCTAATGCCTCCCTCATTTCCACATCCACACACTCGCCCGGTCACCGGAGATTTCCGCCACTTTTCCTGCATTATAACTGCTCCTCCACAAAGCATTAAGCATCAATGCATTAAGCCCCGGGATAACAGCCGGGGGCAGCGCGGAGCCCCAGGTCGTGACTTTACTCTCGGACAGTTATTAGAGCGCTCACCGGATTTGAAGAAGGCTGCTATGTCGGCTGTGTCCTTCGCCGCCTCCTCGGCTCCTTCCCCCGAGCTCATGGCTGTGGAAGAAAGCGCGGAGCGAATATCCTCCCTCAAACCAACCCGCTGCTTCCAGCCCGGGCGCGTCGCAGGGAATAAAATCCGGCCGTGTGCTGTAAGGGAGCAGGGACACGGACGGAGGGAGGAAAGAATAAAAGGAGAGCGCTTCTGCTAGGCTACGGACCACGAGCAGTCCTCCATCTTGGATATAATACACACTTCTACACACACTGTTACTACCGCCGGCCGGCAGCCGAGCCGAGTACAGGCCGCTCACGCAGGAGGGACTGCGGGGGAGGGCGGGGCTACACTCAACCCCTGAGACCCATCCTCACTAACACACATTCCCAATCATATACACACACTCCTTACAAACTATACTTACTATACACAATACATACACTCCTCACGAACTATACACACTACACACAGTACATACACTCCTACAAACTATACACACACTCCTCACAAACTATACACACTATACACAATACATACACTCCTTACAAACTATACACACTATACACACTATACACAATACATACACTCCTCACGAACTATACACACAATACATACACTATACACACTCCTCACAAAATATACACACTACACACAGTACATACACTCCTTACAAACTATACACACTATACACAATACATACACTATACACAATACATACACTCCTCACGAACTATACACACAATACATACACTATACACTCCTCACAAAATATACACACTACACACAGTACACACTCCTCACAAACTATACACACAATACATACACTATACACACACTCCTCACAAACTATACACAATACATACACTCCTCACAAACTATACACACACTACATACACTATACACACACTCCTCACAAAATATACACAATACATACACTCCTCACGGACTATACACACACTACCTACACTATACACAGACAAAATAGACACACTATACACAATACATATACTCCTTACAAACTATACACACAATACATACACTATACACACACTCCTCACAAAATATACACCCTATTCACAGTACATACACTACTTACAAACTATACACAATACATACACTATACACACACTCCTCACAAACTATACACACAATACATACACTCCTCACAAACTATACACACGATACATACACTATACACATACTCCTCACAAAATATACACACGATACATACACTATACACACACTCCTCACAAACTATACACACTATACAAAATACATACACTCCTCACAAACTATACATACACTATACACACACTCCTCACAAACTATACACACTATACACACAATACACACTCCTCACAAACTATACACACAATACATACACTATACACACTCCTCACAAAATATATACACTATACACAATACACACACTCCTCACAAACTATACACACAATACATACACTATACACACACTCCTCACAAAATATACACACTATACACAATACATACACTCCTTACAAACTATACACACAATACATACACAATACACACTCTTCACAAACTATACACACTATACACAATACATACACGCCTTACAAACTATACACACAATACATACACTATACATACACTCCTTACAAACTATACACACAATACATACACTATACACACACTCCTCACAAAATATACACCCTATACACAGTACATACACTACTTACAAACTATACACACAATACATACACTATACACACTCCTCACAAACTATACACAGTACATACACTCCTACAAACTATACACACGATACATACACTATACACACTCCTCACAAAATATACACACGATACATACACTATACACACTCTTCACAAACTATACACACTATACATACACTATACACACACTCCTCACAAACTATACACAATACATACACTCTGCACAAACTATACACACACAATACATACACTATACACACTCCTCACAAACTGTACACAATACATACACTATACACAGACAAAATAGACACACTATACACACTATACACACACTCCTCACAAAATATACACTATACATACACTATACACACTCCTCACAAACTATACACACAATACATACACTATACACACACTCCTCACAAACTATACACACTATAAACAATACATACACTCCTCACAAACTATACACACAATACATACACTATACACACACTCCTCACAAAATATATACAATATACACACACTCCTCACAAACTATACACACACTCCTCACAAACTATACACACTATTCACAATACATACACTCCTCACAAACTATACACACGATACATACACTATATACACAAACGACACACAATATTTACAATTCACACACACTCACACTACATGGAATACATACACCTTACACACAATACATACACAACAACTACACAGACAAAACATTCACAATACACACTCTTCATACACTACACACACACAACACACACTCACACAATACCTACACTATACACACTCAAACTGTACCCTCACACTACACACATGCACACACACACACACATCACAATATACACACAACACAGTCACACACACTACACACAAACAAAATATAAATATACCACACAACAATACACACATAAGATACATACACCACACAATACACACAAAAGATTCATAAATTACACACACAACACATACTGTACACTATACATGCAACACACACACACACACACACACACACACACACACACAAACATAATGCATTAGTGTGACCTGCATCAGTGGCATGTCATTAGGGTCAGAAAGGCCTTCTACAGTAATTTGGCCTAAACTTTATCAGGAAACTGCCGTAAGTTCTTTACTATGAAGACTATTAAGAGGTTCTTTTAGCTTTAAGTCCATGTTGCTCAAAAGGTGTTGCTTTTTCAATCTGACCAATCATTTCACATCCTCATTTCACAGTCATTTTATGGGGTTAATATCGATGCTTCTATTAGAGATAATGTCTGCCGGCAGTGCAGATGTGGCTGCAGTGAAAGTAGACTTTTTGACTTGTATTATTTCACTCTGCATGAGATTCCTGTTCTTTAAACTGCATTTCTCTATATTAATGGTTTTTAAAGCCGTGGCATCTTTTAGAGAAGTAAAGAAAAGAGTGCAGGCAGAAGTGATGAGTGATAGAAGGGTAAGAGTACAAGAGTGAAAGGGACTTTTGAAGTCATGGTGAGGGAGGCCAGACTGAGATGGTTTGGTCATGTGCAGAGGACGGACATTGGAAGACTATATCGTTAGAAAAATGCTGAGGATGGAGCCGCCAGAAAGAAGGAAAAGAGAAAGACCAAGAAGAAGGTTTATGGATGTGGTGAGGGAAGACATGCAAGTGGTTAATTTAAAAGAAACGTGTGTAGAGGACAGGGTGTATGGAGACGGATGATCCGCTGTGGCGACTCCTATTGAGAGCAGCCTAAAGAAGAAAAAGAAAAAGAAGAAGATAGCCAGAATAATGGTATAATGAGGTGGATTGATTCAGGTAGAACACCTCTGAAGGCATAGGTGTAAAATGCACAACTTGCCATTGACTTGCAGAAATATTTAGCACCAGTGTCACCTTTTCCTCTTTTTGTGTAGCATTAAAAGCTGAACCTGGGGATGAATCTTGAACAGAAGTCTACCACAAAGCATCAGCCAGATTCATAGTTATTATCATACAGCAAATGGACATCCTGGAATGTCTTTGGTAGGTGAGAGGAAACCAGTGAACTCAGAGAAAACCCACATGTGCATACAGTATCAGTGGAACATCTCAAGGGCAATGAACATTTATGCAAGGTGCTCTATTCCAGAAATACAAAAGGTTTAAACAAGAGCACATACATCAATTTTGTGCAGTTCTGCGGTCATTAGCACTTTATCATGTATGACTGCTGCATAGAATAGTTTAATGAATAGAACCCAGTGGATATAAATGAGTTTGATCAGAGTTGTACTGACCCCTAGTGGTTAATTGTCATTTTCCCATTACGCTTTTTTTTTTAATACAGAATTTTACTCAGTAACCTCAAATTATTGTAATTTATACCAAAAAAAAATTTCTGATAGGGTAAAGATTTCTGTAAAAAAACTATTTTTACAAGGAATCTCATTTTATTACTGCTGTTGATGAAGGGCTCCAGCGGTGACCACAGGAAAACACTACAATTTAAACTCAACCTTACAATTAAAAACTGAACACTGTCTTCACTTCTGAGTTTCCACACTCGAGTCTAAAACACACACTTTATAACAGGGTTATTCCCTACAGGAAATTCTTCAAGATCGAGAACTTACCGACAGTTTCACAGAAGGACGTGAAGATGCATGTTCTGGCATTAAAACAGATAGAGGCTGATTAGAGCTGCTCTAGCGCAAGTGATAACAGGAACTCGCTCATCTCATGGGCGTTTCATAATGTAACTCTAAATAACATCTCGTCCATTAATATATTTTAAATTGTAGCCGTTGCAACTTGTGGTATAAGTGGAATAATACTTCATGATCCCATTGTCAATTATTTTGTACATTTTGCACCATGCCCTGCTTAATGATAGAATAATTCTATTAAAATAAAGCCTATATTAAATAGTTCAGTGCTTAAAGTTTAGCCTTTTTACTACTTTTGGTTGAAAGGATCTGCCAAATTAGTGCCTAAAGGTAAAATTCTGGATTGTGTAAACTAACTAAATCTGTGCTTCTGTACTGTTAGCAGTAAGTGAAGCTTATGTTTTATTTAGAAATGCACTGTTGGTGATGTCTGTCTGATGATGTGGAATACTAATTGCTAAATATATAACACGATGTGAGAATCTGTAACGTGCCAGCTGTGCTGTTTGTTGGCCTTTATGTTCTCAGTACTTGAGTGGTGTTAGTTCAGCTCCAGTTATTCTCTGCACTGTGTGAATGTTAGACAGTGAATATTAATCAGCGATGCTCTGCAGAAAGCGAAGCAAATCCTTGCCATCTTCATCAGAGGCATCAGGTAGTGCTTCAGTAGTACCAGAGCTCCTGTATAAACCTTTCCTTAAATTCAGATTCAAAACACAGCATGTTATTAATGCTTTGTAATTGCTATGGTGGGTGTTTTTGCAAGGATAGAACAAGTATTGTGCAGTGACATAACTGATCAAAAATACAAATGTTATCCTACATTAGAATGATAAATCAGGGTTAAGAACTTTATGAAGCACATATGTTGCAGATAATCATGGTAATTAAATTATATGTGATATATTCTGTATTTATTAATACATATCTATTTTCTATAATGCGTCTGTATTTGTTCGTATAATATGGAAATTCAATTCTTGAACCTGTAAAGACAAATATGCATGTTTTGTGATCCGATACAATAAACAGAATATCATACAAGTAAATAGAGTAAAAAGCTTTACTTAATATCCTGATTTGTGTAGTCGACACTGACCAGGCATAACATTATGACCAGTGAGTGAATAACATCGTTTATCTCTTCATCATGGCACCTGTTAGTAAATGGGATATTATTAGGCAGCAATTGAACATTCTGTCCTCAAAGTTGATGTTTCAGAAGCAGGAAAAAATGGCAAGCGTAAGGAGTTCTACAAGGGCCAAATTGTGATGGCTAGACAACTGGGACAGAGCATCTCCAAAACTGCAGCTCTTGTGGGCTGTTCCCAGTCTGCAGTGGTCAGTATCTAACAAAAGTGGTCCAAGGAAGGAACAGGGATAAACTGTCAACAAGGTCATGGGCTGCCGAGACTCATTGATGCACGTGGGGAGCGAACACTGGCCCGTGTGGTCCGATCCAACAGACAAGCTCCCGAAGTTCATATTGCTGAAGAAGTTACTGCTGTAAATGCTCAAAGAGTCAGGACTGTTTTGGCATCAAAAGGGGGAAAAAACTTAATATTAAGCAGGGGGACATAATGTTGTGCCTGATCTGTGGCCATTAAATTATGCCTGGTCTGTGTAAATCTCACTGTCTTGTAAACATGAATATACAGGTTTATTTTTGACCTCCATATCAGATTATTTGCTGTTAGATGGTGAAAACACGATTCCTTTCTAACACAGAGTATCGATTCATTCAGCGACTCCTATCAGGTGATTATACAGAATGAAGTACTACCTAGACATTGTGTGCATTGGTGCTGACATTATTATCTGGTGCAGGCACAGCCATGACACATTATCAGCACTGACTGACAAGACGAAATACGGCCGAACAAGGTGGATTATAAATTTGCTCCTTCTTATTTATCCCTAAAATTCCTTAAACAGAGAAACTAAAAGTAGATAGACTAAGCACATGTCATTCAATTATACAATAATTGATGGAACTATATAATTTTGATCTGTTTGTTTAGGATTTTTTTATTGGTTTAACTTTATTTGGTATTAAAAAAAAACATTTCATGACTCCAGTAGGGCATTATGGACTTGCGATATGTATTCAGGCAAAATATATTCTTTTCTATTTATTATTTATTACATTGCATACTGTGGCAGAAATTCTCTGCAGCAATTCCCACTGCACATACCTAAATATAGATCTGTAAAGTCTGCATATGTCATCCAGACTGTACCTTGTGTATAAATCTTTCTGCTGTATTAATTGCTATATTTCTTTATTTCTATATTATAATTCCATTTTCTACAATTATTTATGTGTGTGTGTGTGTGTGTGTGTGTGTGTGTGTGTGTGTGTGTGTGTGTGTGTGTGTGTGTCAATAAAAATAAACTCATTCTGAATCTGAAATATGTTTATCAAATTAAAAGCTATAAAGCGTGTATGTAATGAAATGCAAAAAATTTGCTCCAGCATTTTTTATGATACTGAAACCTTGATAGTTAGTGATAGTTAATAGTTTAATTGGTGAGTTATTGATAGTTTCTATAATAATATCAGTCATCACTGTAAATCTGCTGTTTTCTTATAGACTCATAGAAGATCATAAACATTGCTATTTTTAATGTGCCTCACTGATTTACTGACTGCATATTATTCAAGTTCTGTGAAATCTATTTTCATCACAGACTGACAAAATTTGTGAATTGTCTCATGATGCCAGGTCACAATTATTAGATAGCAAGTTATAATTTCATGGTACTGTTGTAAGTCCATAACACTAAGTTATATTTAACATATATATATATATATATATATATATATATATATATATATATATATATATATATATATATATATATATTAAGTAATCAAACTATTAAAAAAACTCATAACTGCCACATTCTGAGACTATTCGAAACTAAGACAAAGTCATACTTTTGTGGTTATAGTCATCATTTAAAAATAGTGTTAGGTTAGAATCAAACCAACAGTATGTACTTATTAGTAAGTAACAGAAATGGGATTTTATATAATTCCGAGAGACGGCAACGATTCTTGCCTGCAGTATTTCCAACCATGTTTACTCTGGGTGGAAAAACGACACGGCAAAGCGAACAAACACAAACAAGTAGCTCTACAGCAACATATATAAATCACATGGCCGGAAACCAGTAGAGATTGCAGATCTCATCTCAGTAAAGATTTTGACTAGGGTGTTTGTTTAGTAATTGTGGTGAAGGGGCCTTTATGATTAATATGTTTGATATCATATGTTTGAATGCTTGCTTTTGAGCTCTTTTTAAAACCTATTTAAAAGTAACCTACAGAAAACTGGTCCTAGAGCACTGGTTTGACATAATCAGATGGTTGGTTTGGTGGATAGTTAAGACCATCATTCATTCAGTAGCGTAGCCACAGCAGTCCTCCAGCGCACATTCTTCTGCAGTACCTGGTGTACAGTTATATGTAGGAGCAGTATGTAACTTGCTGGTGCAGTATAAAGTGTACAGTAAATCCTTCATGTATCCTACATTCTGGTGCAGCATGTGAAGCACAGAACATGTTTGTGCAGTACATAGTGTACTGTACAGACTTGCGGAGGTTTGAAGTAATGAACTACAAATACTTTGTTACTGTACTTAAGTAGATTTTTCTGGTATCAGTACTTTACTATTTATTTTTCTGACAACTTTTTATTTTCACTCATCAATATTTTTACGCAAATATCAGTACTTTCTACTTTTTACATTTTCAAATCAGGCTCGTTACTTTAGTTTTAATCTGTTTCCTGACATGATCAATATTTATTCTTCTTATTGTGCACCATTTTCTGCCCATCAACCTATTACTTGTCATTGCGTGGCTTTTTCAACCTTCCACTGGTGTATAATTTCCTGGCCATCACACACCACCGACATAAACTAGCCTAAAAAGATAACAACGAGTAAGGCAGATGTCAACAAGAAATATGGCTAAGGTGGATGGGACAGAGGGAGTCACAGAGATGAGAACAGAAACATTCCTGATCACCTGATCATCATCATCTTTTTTCTGCTTGTGTTCTATATGAAGGTTGTTCACATTATTATAGATAACAAAATTTGAAATAGTTTTATATTAATATATTAATATGATTTGAGGTCCAGTTACCAGTGCGACATTAAAAAATGTAGTAGTGATGGCTACTTTTTTACTTAAGTACATGTCAAAGCCCAAACTTACATTAACTTGGGTAAAAAAAAGTGCAGTATATATATATATATATATATATATATATATATATATATATATATATATATATATATATATATATATATAGGCTATTTGCCTTCTCTGCAGGCCTGTGCAGTATAAAGTGTATAGTGTATTGGTGCTGTACATAACAGTAGGTGTAACTTAGTGGTTAAGATGTTGTACTTCTGATCAGAAGGTTGTAAGTTTAAATACCACCACCATTAAGCTGCCACTGCTGGGCCTTTGACAAGGCCCTTAACCGTGTGGATAAGGATATCTGAAGGATGATGTTAATGTAAATCCTGCAGCAGCATGTAGTGTATTGTACATGCTGGTGCTGTGCGTATAGTGTACAGTAAATCCTGCAGAAGCGTGTAGTGTATTGTACATGCTGTTGCAGTTTGTTTATAGTGTACAGTAAATCCTGCAGCAGCGTGTAGTGTATTGTACATGCTGGTGCTGTGTGTATAGTGTACAGTAAATCCTGCAGCAGCGTGTAGTGTATTGTACATGCTGGTGCAGTGTGTGTATTGTGTACAATTAATCCTGCAGAAGCGTGTAGTGTATTGTACATGCTGGTGCAGTGTGTGTATAGTGTACAGTAAATCCTGCAGCAGCGTGTAGTGTATTGTACATGCTGGTGCAGTGTGTATAGTGTACAGTAAATCCTGCAGCAGCGTGTAGTGTATTGTACATGCTGGTGCAGTGTGTGTATAGTGTACAGTAAATCCTGCAGAAGCGTGTAGTGTATTGTACATGCTGGTGCAGTGTGTGTATAGTGTACAGTAAATCCTGCAGCAGCGTGTAGTGTATTGTACATGCTGGTGCAGTGTGTATAGTGTACAGTAAATCCTGCAGCAGCATGTGGTGTATTGTACATGCTGTTGCAGTTTGTTTATAGTGTACAATAAATCCTGCAGCAGCGTGTAGTGTATTGTACATGCTGGTGCAGTGTGTATAGTGTACAGTAAATCCTGCAGAAGCATGTAGTGTATTGTACATGCTGGTGCTGTGTGTATAGTGTACAGTAAATCCTGCAGAAGCGTGTAGTGTATTGTACATGCTGGTGCAGTGTGTATAGTGTACAGTTAATCCTGCAGAAGTGTGTAGTGTATTGTACATGCTGGTGCTGTGTGTATAGTGTACAGTAAATCCTGCAGCAGCGTGTAGTGTATTGTACATGCTGGTGCAGTGTGTATAGTGTACAGTTAATCCTGCAGAACGTGTAGTGTATTGTACATGCTGGTGCAGTGTGTATAGTGTACAGTAAATCCTGCAGCAGCGTGTAGTGTATTGTACATGCTGGTGCAGTGTTTATAGTGTACAGTAAATCCTTCAGAAGCATGTAGTGTATTGTACATGCTGGTGCAGTTTGTTTATAGTGTACAGTTAATCCTGCAGCAGCGTGTAGTGTATTGTACTTGCTGGTGCTGTGTGTATAGTGTACAGTAAATCCTGCAGCAGCGTGTAGTGTATTGTACATGCTGGTGCAGTGTGTGTATAGTGTACAGTAAATCCTGCAGCAGCGTGTAGTGTATTGTACATGCTGGTGCTGTGTGTATAGTGTACAGTAAATCCTGCAGCAGCGTGTAGTGTATTGTACATGCTGGTGCAGTGTGTGTGTATTGTGTACAATTAATCCTGCAGAAGCGTGTAGTGTATTGTACATGCTGGTGCAGTGTGTGTATAGTGTACAGTAAATCCTGCAGAAGCGTGTAGTGTATTGTACATGCTGGTGCAGTTTGTTTATAGTGTACAGTAAATCCTGCAGAAGCGTGTAGTGTATTGTACATGCTGGTGCAGTGTGTATAGTGTACAGTTAATCCTGCAGAAGCGTGTAGTGTATTGTACATGCTGGTGCAGTGTGTGTATAGTGTACAGTAAATCCTGCAGAAGCATGTAGTGTATTGTACATGCTGGTGCAGTTTGTTTATAGTGTACAGTAAATCCTGCAGAAGCGTGTAGTGTATTGTACATGCTGGTGCTGTGTGTATAGTGTACAGTAAATCCTGCAGAAGCATGTAGTGTATTGTACATGCTGGTGCAGTTTGTTTATAGTGTACAGTAAATCCTGCAGAAGCGTGTAGTGTATTGTACATGCTGGTGCTGTGTGTATAGTGTACAGTAAATCCTGCAGCAGCATGTAGTGTATTGTACATGCTGGTGCTGTGTGTATAGTGTACAGTAAATCCTGCAGAAGCGTGTAGTGTATTGTACATGCTTGTGCTGTGTGTATAGTGTACAGTAAATCTGGCAGAAGCGTGTAGTGTATTGTACATGCTGGTGCAGTTTGTGTATAGTGTACAGTAAATCCTGCAGCAGCGTGTAGTGTATTGTACATGCTGGTGCAGTTTGTGTATAGTGTAGAGTAAATCCTGCAGAAGCGTGTAGTGTATTGTACATGCTTGTGCTGTGTGTATAGTGTACAGTAAATCTGGCAGAAGCGTGTAGTGTATTGTACATGCTGGTGCAGTTTGTGTATAGTGTACAGTAAATCCTGCAGAAGCATGTAGTGTATTGTACATACTGGTGCAGTTTGTTTATAGTGTACAGTAAATCCTGCAGAACGTGTAGTGTATTGTACATGTTGGTGTAGTGTGTATAGTGTACAGTTAATCCTGCTGCAGCGTGTAGTGTATGTCAGTGTTTGACAGTTGTGTAAACCACCCACTTCCGGTCTGCAGATGGCTTTTATTCTGTAGTGAAAATAAAAGAACAGGTGAGGCAGAATAAAGACATGAATTATTACGCCGGTGGATTGGAGAGAAAGTGATGGTGAATCTTGGTGTTCCGTTTTTTTCAGGGTTTGCACAGTTAAAGTAAATCTATAATCGCCAAAAAAGAATTTGAAAATTGTTCCGGAAGTTAGCCACCTAGCATCGCCTGGGTATCGAGGTACACAGCAGGTAATTTCATCCCAATCCGTTTTTTTTTGTTTGTTTTGGAGATCAAGATAAATATAACGGTTATATATCCATATTTCCTTTAATAACGCAATTGTAACCTGCAGACTATATAATGAAGAATTGGTATCTTGTTCTTGGTGTCCGTGCAGGAGATCATTAGCCGAATCGGGGGTGAGAGGAGCAGCTATGGCCGACCTGCTGACTGTTTACGACGACGGAGAGTCCAACACGTTTATAGACTGCATGGTAACTCCAGCACGTGTAATCACTCAAACAATTAAAGGTTGATTTCATAAATACGTGATTTACAGGTGATTTTGGATCGCAGATACAGTTTTTGCTTGAATATAGTCAGATAACCCGGTAAAATGCTTACAATTAATTATACTCCTTTGTTGAGTGTATGGAAATGTGTGTGTTTTTAACAGATCTGTGACAAAAGAATAAGAGGAGACACTAACTATAAGATCCATGTGACCACTTTACAGCATCTGAAGGTATGTAGTGTAAAATACCACCTACTGTCATTAATCATATATATACTTATACATGGGTGTCTGTGTGTGTATATAATTACAATTTCATATTTCATGTTTATCTATTTATCTAAACACACACGTGTGTATTAGAGCACAAGAGTGTGAGAAGGGTAAAGATAATTGGTGGATAGATGCGTGCATATTGAGAAAGATGGATGGATGGATGAAGAAACAGTTTAACGTGGAAGAAGAGTCACTTTATGATCAACTGTGACATTATGTGTTGCTATTCCACCTTTATAACATGTTTTTTCTCTCAGCAATCCCAGTCATCTATCCTTTAAAGATTCTGTACGTTTCCTGGTCTTTGGATTTCTCCAAAACTATTACAGTTTTAAAATAATCGAGTATTGAAAACCGAATTCCTCCTGATGCTGTTATATAAGACTTACAGATGAGTCTTCTTAATGATGTTGTAAAGATCAGTGTTACTGGACCCGTCAGGCCCCTCATATAAACCTGATTCCCATGATGTATTTATTACCTGTTCATGGGAACTGCCAGTTCTTTCTGTTATGCTTGATTGCTTGTCATAATTTGTCACTGCAGTTCCTTCAGTAAAGAAGAAAACCCGTTTCTGGATCTGTACAGTGGAAGACGGTGCTGTACACGTCAAAGAAATGACAACGCTGTGAAAAGACCACAGCAGTAGTGACTGTAAACTTTGTCTATTGAAGATGTACACGGCAAAGCTTTCAGACATTTAAAGCTTGAATATTTCCTTTTCTCTTCAAATTTTAGGGAGTTTTGTCTTCTAGATGAACTGCTGAATGAATAGTCTCCACTTCTAATTTCTGAATAGTCATGTAATTCAGATTTCTAGCCTTTGCTGGAGATTTTTTTTTCTGCAGTTACTGAAAAATGTTGTTTGGCTTTGACTGCAAACAACCAAACATGATTTCTCACCATTAACTGCTTCAAACAAAATTCTCAACAAACATTTCGTCATATTATGTATAAATCCTGTAACTAATTCTTGCCTGAGAAATCACTGTTTTGCTTTCTATCACCGGTAGAAAATCATCAAAGGTTTCCCATCAAAACCTACACAGCAGTAAGAACAATCTGACCAGAATACATCAAGATTCTTTGAGATCCCGATCGATTCTTGTAAGCAGATAAAACGGTGAACCACTGGAGTTTCTGATTCAGATACTAATTTCTGTGTTCTGCTCTTCACAATCTGAAGAGGGATGCCCTTTTGATTTTTAATTTCTATTGCTGCACAATCCTGTCATGTCCACTCTTGTTTATACCTCAATGAGAGAAAATGGATCTGACGTTTTGGATTGTTCTTGCTGTCGATCCCTCATTAAGTTCCCTTGTTTTGCTTTATTCCTGCTTTCTCACGTCGCAGGACGAGGTATAAATGTCGATTTGCACTTTGTCATGATAATGCAAGGTGAGTATTGCACATGATTTCTGGATGGATTATGTTGGTCAAAAGTGCAAAGTGTTGACTTTGCTTTATCCACCGGCAATAACAAATTGCCACTTTATTCCACGTACATAAAAAAAAAAAAAAAAAAAAAGGACAATGTAAGTGTTGCATTTAAACATGTTTTACTTTTGTTTTTGAGAGAAACTGCTGGCAGGTCTCTACTATGATATGCTTTACTCATCTGTACCTGTTTTCCATGCACTTTTGGCCTTAACTCTACAAAGAGGGAGCAAGCCCTAGCGGATAAGGGTAAGTCCACTTCCTGCGTCAAGATCAAGTTCATCATTTATTCCATTAGTAGGCTTTTTTTTTTTTAAAGAAAATCATTTGCCAGGAAATCCCATTATGCATTTGTGTGTAATGGGGGATTAAAATCTAGGGTTTTTATTAGTTTTTGCTCTGATATGTACTGTATGTGTTTTTATTCTAAATTTCATCTAGTGTATTTTTTTTGTTTTGTTCACACATGACCCCTACCAATCTGGTATACTGATCCTGTTCCTCCAAGGTACCTTTTTCTTTTTAAAAGCTGCTTATGGGCTTAACTGCAGAGCAAATAATGTAAACACTGATTAAAAAAAGGAGTGGATACCTAGAGTGTGGATGTCACTCAACTAAATAGTCTGCCTTTGCAAAACAGGGCAGTCTGCTTTTCAACAAGAACAAATTCAGCTGCTATTCACCTGATATCAGACTGTTACAACAGGGAGAATGGAACAGCATTCTCTTTCTATTTCAAAGCACTGTCTTTCCACCGAAAGAGAGCACAGCTTATTGTGCTGTCATGGACTTCTAACCACACATGGCTGTGGTATCACTGCATTTCAATACCGTGAGAATTTGAGCCATTTAAGAGAGAATCTTCAGTTCTAGATTAATAGCTGCATCTCAGAAACCAGGATTCAGATTGGACCTTGGATGCTACATGAGGTCATGAAATCATCCAGTTGATTTTCAAGGATTTTAGCAGACACTGGACTGTGAACTTCGGTTCCAGCAAATGGATCCAAAGAAGTTTCTAAAGATCAGCGAATGTATTTTCTTAGAAATGTGATGTCTGCTTTTAAGAAGACTTTTCTCATCTACAAAGGAAGGCAGAGGCCATTACCCAGTTTGCAGGGATTTTAAAATGGTCAAAGATGAATTGTAACGTGCCCTGCGTGTGTTTGAGCTGCCCCAGTCTTGAAGCACAGATGATACAATATCAGCTGGATACACAGTCACTCAGGGGGATTCGAATCATCCTCTACTACTTAGAAGGCACTGATGTTTTCAGTGCTGAGAAAAATCAAGGTGGACGTACTGACACAGCTGAGTTTGATGAATGTTTCCCTGTTCAGTGGTTATGACCTAACCACAGTGAAGGCAAACATGTCAAGTATTCTTCCAAGCAATCCTCTATAAAGCCATTGAAACCCGTAAGTTGAATGAATCTGAGGTTTCTGAGAAAGAGCATACCGAAGCTCTACAAATAAATGTTGTTTTTCTTGTGACTGCCGAGGTTTATCTGAAGGATGGACTGACGGTGCAGGCATGAGATTTTAGAGATGGCTGATGGATAAAAGTGTAAGCTATATGTGGTAGCCAGATGCATTTGTGAAACTCAAGCCATCTGGTACCAAGACTAAGTCAGCTCTTATACAAGAACTTGGACATAGATTAGATAGTGCTGCCAGTGAATCTTTTCTTCCTGGCAGCTGTTTCAATCCCACTGAAATAAGCACTTGCTCTGGATTGTAGAGTTGGTGTGGGTATGTCCTGGCAAGCAATGCCAGGGCTTTCAGAGTCAGATGTTTCGAACACCGTTATTTCCATTGCAGCTTGTTGCAAACCTTGCATAATTGTAGCCTTGTTCCTATGTTGTAAGTGGAAATTTTCAAATGGAAGAAATGACTTGTCAGAAGTGCACGTTTTTTTTTAAGGTTTAAACCAATGCATTACGGAACGTCTCGGCTACATTTTTCTCACCAACAAGGTTTCTTTTACAAAACTGTCCAGCACACGTCGTCGGATTCTTCACAGGTCTTCACAGGTTTATGACTGGAAGACCAGAACCGATCACATGACTGATCAATTATTTTATTATCATCTTTCTCCCAATTGTTAAACTGTCTTTACCATTGAACTGGCACGAGTTCATAAAGACCAACTTGAAGCACAGATTTTGCAACTCTTATTTTGTATTTGTGCTCCAAGCTAGTAAAATAAAATAAAATAAAAAATTAATTTAAAGTCCTAAATTTTTCATTTCTCCGGGTGTATCACTGATCAGATTGTTTCCCTTGATGTTTTGCTTGACTTATTTGCGCTGACTTTATAGGCCTCGTCCCAAGGCCAACCCCGCTGCCACAGTGGACCAGTATCAGAGAGTACTTGACCTACCTGAACCTTAACGAGCCCATTATTGGTAAGAAGTTGTGATGCATGTGTTTAATACAAAGCATTGTATTTATTGACCATTGACTGTCTTCTGGACATTTTCATGAAGTACACAAACTACTGTGTAGAGTTTGTTTAATAATGTGTGCTATTTATGCTTAGGGCTTGGGGACTTGGTACAAGAGGAGGATTCTTTCTCAAGTGATGGCAAAGCCGTCCTGCAGTACAGGTGCAGACTGTGTGCAGTCCAGATGGACCTCTTTGACATGACCACTCATGTGGTGGGTCGCAGGCACCGGCAGAAATACTTGGTAAGACTGAGGGCTTTCTTTTATCCTGGGTGAGGAGTCAAATGAAGAACTCAAATGTAGCGAGTATTTGTTCAAAATTAGAATTTGATTAGAATTTTCTTTTGTTCTTGAACTGACTGTAACGAGTTTTCTTCCGCGTGCTTTTCAGGAGCGGCATCGGAAAGAGTTAGTGACATGGGAAAAGACTTCAGAGAAGCAAGCAGGTGTTGTTGCGAGGGCCAAGGCTGCAATAGTAGAAAAGCAGGAGGGCTGGGGAAATCCAGTGGTATGTATTCATGCGTTTATCTTTTCTAACTGCTGCATGCTTTGCTAAATACTTTGCTTTACATGGCAACACTCTCATTAGTTACACACAAACAGCTTTTTGTCTAGTCTACATCGCACTTAATGCTTATAGATCTCCCTTCGTTGGTGAAACAAGCATAGTTATTGTATGCACCACAGGCTGTACTATGACTTTCAATATGTAGTATTTTAAAACGTGTAGAAGGTTGAATCATTATTTGAATGGACTTTCATTCAAAACAGAGAGCAAGCTTGCCCAGGAGATAAGGATTTAACATTAAGAAAAAAAATATTATGCATTTATATATACTTATAATGCTCTTATGTGACTTAGCATGATTGTTCTAAATCCCCCCCACCTGATGCGCCACCCACACTGACCTAAACTACATAGAGCAGCTTTAAGTAGGTGGATTAATAATTGTTTATGGATCTCGGATCATCTCTTTAGAATCAGGAACACACGGGAAAGTGAAAATACTGACAACATTAAGTAAAGTCATCCTACTGACTCTCCTACTCCTAATGAAGTCCATAAAGCTACCAGAACCTTTTCATGAGTGATATTAGTAGAATAAATATTATCTCGCAGCCAAAACGTTGTGCCTTTTTATAAAACATACAGAACTCTTTAGCGAGAGATTAAATGTTTATTGCACGTCTTTATTTCCTCATTGTCTGTATTAATGCACTCTGAGTTTGTATTTTATAACAGTGTATTGGTGACCACATTTTAGCCTACAATTTCAGGCATCTAATCAGTGGGACTGGGCAGCACGTTGGAGCTTTTACTTGGCTAGTAGCTAACTGATGAATTAGACTTTTACACCCTTGGACTGGGTTTTTATACAGGCCTCCTGGAATTACTTGACACTGAATCAAGGTTTCTTCCTCATGCCATCTCAGGAAGTTTTTCCTTGCCACAGTTGAGACTGGTATACTGATCGTGGATAAAACAATTATAAGGAAAATATACACAACCTTATAACCTTATAAAGCTCATTGGAGACAATGTCCATTTGTAAAAAGCGCTATACAAATAAACCTGAATTGAATCATATCCTGCTTTCCAGAAAACTGATCAGAAAGATTGTAGTATGAAATGTTCTTAACAGAGAGGGATTGATTTTGTAAAGCAGGACGGAAACTGTGAAATGCCATTGTGAGGGCCTAAAAGGGGACAAGAAAAATTATCTGCAATGGTTAAACCAGTAAACAACAGTTTCATGTCAGAGATTGTCTACAGGATTCGTGAGTAAATCATTCATGTATTTTGGTGGTCTTTTTTATTTTATTTCAGCCACTCGTCAGATCAGAAAGAGGAAGGCTACAGAGAAACAGAGGTGAGTGTTGTACTTGCATCTATTTTTCTACCGTGCCTTTTGATCGTTTGCATTATTACCTTTTTAATACCATCGTTGTTACATAAAAGTGCAATTTATGTTTGTGACCATATAAAAAGGAGCAGAACAAGAGCGCCCACCATTACTCCGAGGAAATGTTTCTTCTGGGCGTGGCGGAGACGAGCACAGCTTCTACAATCGATCGCATATGAAGGAAGATGAGTACAGGGGGCTGTCTCATTACCCCGAGGATAATCAATATAACAAGTCATTTAGAGATGAGGTCTCTCCCCACCCCTCCAGTTCAGGGGATAACCGATATGACGCACCATATTCTAAAGATGACAGGCAGCAAACGTCTTATCGCGAGATCGATTACATGGAAAGACCTAATTGGAAGGAGAAAATGAAGGCAGGGTCTTTTTCAGATGATGGATCTTGCAATCGACAAAGTCTGGACAAAGGTGATCCACAGCCTTATCAAGAGAAATGGTACCCCGAAACAAATTCCAGCAGAGGTGCATACAAAAGTGGAGATGACGATTATTATGAGGAAAACATTTCACAAAGCAGGTTTGGTGAGTCAGGAATAGAGTCTTGGAAGCAAGATAGTGTAAGGATGCAAGAGCCGACGTACACCACGCTCCACGGATCAGGACCCGGCGTAGATAAAAGGCAGTGGCAGGGCAGAAACTTGCCATATACGGAGCAAGGAAGAGACCGTTTCCAGGACATGGATGAACCTGGACATGGGTCTTCTGAGATGCAAGACTATAACAAAAGACCGAGTTACTACCCGAGTGAAGATGCTACACCTGCAAAAAAGCAACGGAAGAGTAGATTCTCTGATGGCTCAACACTAGAGATGAACTTTGCACAGAAGAGGTGAGGATAGACTTACAGCGCTCGTGGTGTACCTATAAGCATACGTTTTGGTAGTCTGAGAAATAAACATTGGCCATGCTCTGTAAGTGGGAGGTGTGGCATTACTGCTCCCCACTTGTCAGTTAGAGCCGCTATAGCTAGATCTGTGTACTCATGTATGTGGAAGAAAGCCGTTTTCTCTAACTCTAAGCACATTATGTGGCCAAGATTTTGCCAAACCAGCTTAATGCCAGGCGTTCTTACTGTAATTCAATCAAACCTTGTGTCTGAATGGGCAAATAACTACAGCCATATTCTGTAATCTAGTGGTAAACCTTTAAGTTTTGGAGAACCTTGGCTTTTCAAAAGGATGACCAACTCCTATTACTTTTTATGTTTGGCCTTATAGTGAAACGAGTGGGCATTAGGATTTCCATTAGCATATAATGCATATAAACAGTAATGTTGTCTTCAACAAGCAAAGCTACTAGCTAATCTTTTTTAGGGGGCATTTTTACCAACTTTATTTTCTTCTTTAGCCAATTTGATTCAGTGGCTTCAAAATATCAACAGAAAGGAAGAGCAGCTCCCACATCTAGTCAGGTAAATATACAGAGCTGAACAAGCTCAATCTGCTTTGTGTTTTCACTTTAACTTAGCGTGCAGCATCAATTTCAGGTCTTTTTTATAAATACCTTGTTGTATTTATTAGGCCTTTGGAAACACTGAGTCAACTGCAGCTCCAAAGATGGAAAATGTTTTGGATATTCTGGTAAGTCCAGACTTTAACCACTGCTTGATCTAACAGTTTCTAACAAGATCGCTTATTTAAAAAAAATTTACTTTAATCAGATTGCAAAAAAACCTTGACTTGAAAAATATTTGTTTTTTTGTAGAATGGCATCCAAATTGAGAATGTGCAAGAGGCTAACTTCTTGAAGGAAAAGTTATGTGATCTTCTTAAAGAGTTCCAATTAAATAAAGCTCAACGCAGTCGGGTAGGAACCGAATTCATTTCATTTCGATATTCTTCAGTAACATTCGATTCGCTGAATTTTAATTTGATGCAGTCTAAATTCTTTTTTTCCCCATTTTCTCTGCAAAGACTTCAACCGAATACAGTGACGGTTATCACGGTGGTAACGAAATGGAGTCGCGCAGAGATATGCAAGAGCCAAGACATTTAGATGACCAAGGATTTCAGGAGCCTGCAAGATATGACCGTGACTTTCAGGGCCCCAGGGATTATTCACACACAAGGCATGTGGAAGAAAAGCCAAAAAGCATGAGGCAAAACAGAGGTCCTGATGAACCGGAATATCAGTGGGATTCTTATAGAACGGGCTCAGCTGGCCGGTCTGATGATCGCATGTCTCGCCATCCAGATGATAGAAGAGGATACAGAGGTTTAGGTACAATAGTCGTCGTTGCCCCCAGCCCCCCCCCTTTTGTCTGTTTTTATTTTATTTTTTTTAAAAATTTTTTTAAGGCTATTTGTATCTTATGTTTGTAATCTAGCAAACCAGCGTTAATTTATTCATTGGTTGATTTAAAGCACTTTTGTACGTCACTTTGGATAAAGGCGTCTGCTAAATGCAGTCAATGTCCTGATGAGTAGTTCTTTGTTTCATTGTTGTTTATTATTCTTCTAGTAAAAGTACACCTTTTATTTTTACCTAAAGCATTGTCTTTTTTCTTTTTTTTTCTTTCCCTCCAGAGTCTGCCTGGAATTCTAGACCTTTAAGGGAGGAAGAAAGGTTCTATCCTGGAGAACACCGTTATCAGCATGACTATCGTTCGGGTGGTGATCTCTACGACCCGTTTGAGCCTTCATCATCTCCACCATTGGAAACCGGCTCTTCCACGCTTGACAAACTCGCCTCCACGCTTCTGGAACTGGTGGCACGCAAAGCGAATTAAACACGCCCGCTATCATTCTGTGTTCAAAAATTAATAAGTCATATAGTGCTCGTGTGATCCTGTATAAGCTTTTTTTTAAATATCAGAACACCATCTTTCATATGGTTAACGGCATACTGATGTCTGTGCGAAATTGTGGTAATAAACACATTTTGTTCCTCACTTCTGCACTCGTTTCTTACCTAAACTTTGCTCTCAATGGCAGCATCTTACTGACAATGCATCATGTTGTCGGCTACGGTATATGAAGTTGCTTGCTTGTCTTTTTACACGGTTGTTTATACACTGATTTAGTAGCACTGTATTTTCCAGGTCAAATTGATTCAAAATTATTGCCAACCTTGGGATAAATTGGGAACAATACTAAAATAATAATGTAGATTTTGTTTTTTTTATTTGTAATATTTAATTGCATGTAGTGTGAGGGTCTTGGTGCAATATCCATGGGATGCCAAGTCCACTTCAGGCTTGAACAACCAGGGGCCTGTTCCAGAAACCAGGATTTATGGCTCAGCGAGTTCACTTTAAAGAAACCGTTTGGCTAAAAAATAAAATTTACACAAGTTCCCCATACCTCATATGTAACTGATTAACCAATGCATGTGTTCTCTTCTTTCACTTTGTACTGATACTCTTGCTTCAAAAAACCTGTTAATCCTACCCTTAGATCCTTTATAACCTGGCAGTAGTGGTGGCTAATACTCTATGAAAGCTTATATGTATTTAAAGTATTTGTTTATTCAAGAAAACGCCTGGTGGTGTGAGTTAACACATTTCTATTAAACGCCATTGTAACTGAGGGAGCATGCAGCCTCTAGCTTCTCACAGAGAAATTAAATGATAGCACACGTAAAGCTTCATGCAACACAAAAATATCAATATAAATCCATTTAATGTGCTTCTGGGTAGGCTTTTCCTTTCAAGCAAAAATGCTTGCACCGGAGACGTGAAGTCCAGCTGGCTTGTTTATCAGGGATAAACAAATAAAAGGAACTACCTTGTATGCAATAAACTTACACATTATTTTATATAACCTTATTACCGCTTTATCTGTGTAAAACTGCTTTGAGATCATGTCCGTTATATAAAGCGCTGTACACATGAAATTGAAGTCAGGTGAGACAGTGCCACAAAACAAGGTATTTGTGTTCATCTGGCTCTGTCTGTCCAGTACCTCACCCACCCTTGACCTCACTACATTTCATGGGTATGCATTTCTTTTACAAAAGCAAAAAAGTATTGTGGGTTCACCATACAAAGGCTGTCCTGATGTTTAATATGTCAGTGTTTTTGTATTGTACTCTGTCTGGACTGATAGATCAGAGCAGGAGTGTGAGTGTATGTATTAGAAGTGAATGATGCTGTTGAAGTCAAGTTTCTCAGCTTAAGACTCCATTTTGTTTTATTAAGTCCACAACATGAAACAATGCCTGGGGTATGAGCTGAAAATAGAGTTACATATTTAAATAAATTGCTAAAATTGCAAACAGATGGCACAGTGATAGGCTTTGGATTGGAATTGCTGGAGGTAATAATTCAATTCAATTCATTTTTATTTGTATAGCGCTTTTAACAATGAACATTGTCTCAAAGCAGCTTTACACATATAATGTGGTGATAAAAGTGAATATTTTCTTTATAAGTAAGTTTGTCCCTGATGAGTGAGCCGGTGGTGACTGTGGCAAGGAAAAACTCCCCGAGATGGCATAAGGAAGAAACCTTGAGGGGAACCAGAATCAAGAGGGAACCCATCCTTATCTGGGTTGCACCAAATGTCCATTTATAGTAGATATACGATGTTGCGGGGTACGTTGATGATGATCAGAAGTGAAAGTAGTCCTGAGTCAATGTAGCAGACTGTTGACATTAACTACAGTCCAATCCATCCTCAAAGTGCCCATTCCTACTCCGGAATTTCATGGAACCACCCAAGGCGTTGATGGGAAACCGTCCCAAGCTGCACAGAGTGGCCTTCAGTACAGCATTACTGAGTATGTAATAATAAGAGTGTCCAGGTACTGTAAGATTTAGGTCCCCAACAAAACGCAGAAAAATAGGGCTTAGCACACTGCAATTTATGCGTTTTTGGTTTACAATAGTTTTGGCAACAAAATAGAACCTCTTTGTATAACAAATAACAATTTTGCGATGAAAACGGACATCCAAAGATTCAAAAATCCTTCCAAAATCTTCCAATGCTGTAAGTGCACATTCCCAAAAGAGATGAAATACTGAGTCATCCTTAACACCACGGAAGGAACATACACCGAGATCAAGGTCTGGAAATATCTTGGCAAGATAATAGAGATCAAGTAATTAAATATTTAAAATAAAAAATAAATATTTTGAATAATTGAAGTAGATAGATAGATATATAAATAGAGAGATAGATATTCTATTCATCCCAAAATTGAATTTTACAACCAATTAGAAGAGTCCACACCTTTTGGCCATTCCAGTAGGACACATGGGGAAGAAATGATCTTGTTCTGGAATAGAGTCTAATTCTTCTGCTACGACCTGAAGTAGCAGATAAAAAGCATATTCCCGATTCGAGTTTAGAAGCAATGTACTATAGATGAGGAGACCTGAGATCTAACTGAGGCAGTAGGAAGCAATATGACCCCATTAAAAATTACATCCATCCATTACAATAACAGACTCCTGTGGGGTGAAAGGTATTTTCTATGTTGACAGAAACAGGGAGTAGGAAAGCAGGTGACCACCAGAACTGATTAATTGAATTTCAACCCAATATTATTGTTGAACCAATCTGGGGAATAAAAAGACTTATTTTCATAAACAATAGTGTGATTGTAACAAATGAATTAGCGATAAGGGCTGAAATTTTGTTTGTAAATTAGGTGCTAGGTCAAAAGCGCATACTTATAAACATTTTTAGAGTTTACGAGAGAGCACATATTTGGTGCTCTTTACATTTTAATCTTTTTTTTTATGTTTTTATGTTTGCATATACACATTTTTTGTGGTATACAGCCAAATTAGTATATTCAAAGAAGTAATTAATGTGAAATTAGAATCGGCACACAAGCAGTAATGAGCACAACAGATCTTGTTCTTAAATTTAATAATTGTGTCTAAAGAGCAGTCAGGATTTTAAGTGGTTCTTGGGACAGAGGGTAAAGAAGCAGCCATGACTGAATCACACTTAAGAAATTAGTGATGGATGGGATAGGCTCAGCCACTGTTATTTAATTTTATTGGAAAGAACCTGGACATTCGAACATAATGGTACCGGATGAGGGAAAGATTGGGAAATAAAATAAATAAAGAAGATGGGTGTTGCCCAGACGGCAGAAGGTGTATAGCGATATGTATTGACTTATTGGGAGCTTCTATGGGACTGGCTGGGTTTATTTCCGCTAAATAGTCTTATTTGTCACAACAAATCGTGGATCGCGAACTTAATTGGTTTATTTTACATGTCATTTTAACTTTGTTTTCGAATTTATTGCTTTTTGATAACAATAATACGCCAAGACATTTCAGTCAGTTTAACCCGAAGCGGGGGTTTCAATCGGTTTGACGTCACAGGCCATGTAAGACAACTTCCGGTTTCTGAACCAGTTGTCAAAGCGGCGGCCATCTTGGCTCTTGTAAGTGCTCCGAATTAATAATAAAATAATATCGCCGAACGAGACTACGCTCGGAAACCGCCACGAAAAGTAAGTAGACGCTTGAAATGCGCGGCCATGCTCGCGTTCCCTCGTTATCGTGTGCAGGGTTTAGATTAAAGGTCATGCGCGAGTCCTCGGCCAATGAACGGTTTCCTCCAATGGCCGATTGTTTTGGAGGATGAACACGGGCGCCATTTCCCTCCTCGCGCTCTGAGGCGCTTATTGGTGGCTAGTGGAAAGGAGTGGAGGTGACTAGAAACCGGGCGCCACTCGCCGCCATTGCGGCTCCGCGTAGCCGTGGCGCGCGGTGCGCTCGTGCGGTCCGTGTCGAGCCGAAATGGGGGTTAGTTTCACAACTAGCGGAGCCCTTAGAAACCTTGATTGGTGGAATCTAGTCCGAGGTTTGATTGGTCTGAAGGACAGATCCAAACGTAGTCTTTATTGGTTAGGACGCGTTTCGGCACTTTACAAACATTTAGGAAACTTGTGCATGGGCCGACCTGCCTGAGCGAGTCCGAGCTGATCCGCACTCCATCGAGCCCGAATACATCGTGTTCGCGGCCTGCTCCCCATCACCAAGCGTTGTCTCCAAACTTTCAGCCGGGTGTCCATTCGCGCCAGTTCTCCCAGTTTCTCTTCACAATGCCACATTCTCGTTTTATTGTGTATTATAATGACCCATTCGCTCATTGGGAGTTCTGACCGCACAGAAGCTTCTGTTCAGCTGTAATCAGGCTTTATTCGATGCGGAAGCAGCGCGCGCTGATCCGGCTGGTTTACTGTAATACAACTCAAATATCCCATTTTATTGTCTTTAACTCTCTCTCTCTCTTTAACTGTTCACTATAACATGTTAAACAGCAGCGGTCTGGGTTATCTTAACACTTTTTAGTCCACCTCATCTGTACATTTGTCCCCTTGTACCCAGGCAACTAAGGACTTTAGATTAGATTCAACTTTGATTCAACAATAAAATGCAGTTAGCATCTAATCAGAAGTGCATAAGTGGACTTTTATTTTTATTTTTACAATAAAAAACAGTAAGATACATAGAGTATAAGGTCCATATATACAGGGATGAGGGTGATTTCATTTAACCCAAACTTCCTTTACCTCAGGAAACCACCACATATTAATTTTCCTGAGTATATTTATTTAGTGACTTGAGTTTAGAGTTAACATTTGAGTGTGTGTGTGTGTAGGTGTGTAGTAGAACCTCAGTGCCAAGACTTGGTAAATATATTTTGAACTAACTCAAACCGGTATTATATGTTTGTAAATCAATGTAATATTCTGGAATGTCCCAGGTTATAACCTAACCCAAACAGGTCAATTTTTTCATCTGTTTATCTATTCAAGTATTTCTTCAGTTTTATTCAAGGCCCCAAAAGTTCACACAGGCGAGAAACAGTTTGCTTTAAGCAACCAAGTTGAAAAGACGTGATCACAAGATCTAAACAGGGAAATAACGTCTTTTTAAAGCTAGAATAGTGGATAAAAGTGTTCAGTGTTTAAGGATAGCAAAATCAACATTTAAAAAAAAACTGAACACTTTCAGTAATTGATAAAAACAGAGATTAAGGCATGAGCACATGAGCTGAGACCAAACAGCACAGACAAAATACAGCTGAAGAAGTTTGCAACAACAACTGAACAAAGATCTTGGATAAGAAATCATATTAATGCAACATTAAGATATTTCGACTGTTTCCACAAAGTATAAGAAATATTATGACATCGGCAAAAGTTTGTAACGCCTCCGTCTTAACAGAAATGGAAACGATCGCTAATAAGCTTTCACAATTGTGTGTAAAACTTAAGGCAGTATCTGGTGTGATTCTCTTTTCTGTAATTTGTGTGGTGCTGCTGCTGCTTTAGAATCGGTCTTGTATAAAGTTGATGTAGTGAGTCAGAGTGAAACCTCACATTACAGCACTTACGCTGCATTATGTGAAAACAGTAGGTGTTGCTGTCACACAGGATGTGACATTTCTCTGTCCCCACTTTGGAAACTTGTTCAGTGGCCATGTTTAATGTTGCTTAACGTTGTTATTTTAATGTAACTAGTAAGACGGTTGGTTAATGTTCGAAGAGAGACGATCTATTTGCGGTTTTGGGTTAATTGTCCACTCTAGGTATTCATCACAGTGAGACGTTCCTGTCGGGATTAAAGAGATGCGGCTCTAAGAGTAGGTCTGATGAGCTACATTTTCCTCAGGTGATGTTTTTGAAGAGTATAGCAAGTTAGAATAAAACATACACCGTTATATTTTATTAGGAAATAATTTGATTGGGAGAGTGAGTAGTATTTTCAGAAAACTTGCTCCTGGAGACTAGAGGACTCCTTCAGAATGCTAAATGTCACTGCAACAAACCTGCACTATAAATGAACAAAAAAAAAAAAATTACTTTCTGTAAATCATTCGTGATCGTTGTTACGTTAGAATGCAATACAAACAAGTGCGTTAATGTAAAACTTTAAACAGGAAATACTGACGTGGATATAGAGTATGCAGCAATGCAGTAAACCTTCATTCAGGATTTATCTAGTCGATCATCTTGTTTTCTATCCTAACATACAAACAAATGGCGGGGGAATTTGATTGAAACTACGATCCTGGTTTAGAGCTCCAAAGTCGGCTAAAATGTCCACATTTTGTAACCTATTTATTTTCGTCGTCGCAATATAGGGCCTGCGTTGTTTTTGTGAAAGTTTCTGAAGAGCTCTTTCGAACCATCATGGCATGGATTAGTGACCATTTAACCCACAACCCGTGTTAGTTGTGGTGATCCGGAGCTATCGGTGAGCGCGTGCTCTAAATGCGTACGTTTTGCAAATTGGGACCTCTAGTGGTCAAACAGTGCGGTTGAATTCAATGCACCAATTACTGGAATCAGGTCAGCAGGGGGTCGCAGCAGAAGAACATATAATCAAGAAGCACTCGTATGTGTGTTTATAAACATGATATTTCTGTCTTTCACTGTTGGTCAGTTTTACATTTGCATTTATGGAATTTGGCAGACGCCCTGATCCAGCTTTAAACTCTATAAATAAATGCATCCTCATACTGGATCACTGGGTCAGGGACTGAGAATGCTATCGGCCTGGGAGTGATAGTGTAGTATGAAATAGCCCAATGTTTTTAAATAACAGTGTTAGGTTAAGTACTTAATTTACATATTGGACTGCTAAACCTAAATGCAGTTTGCCTTTGTTTTGAGATCCTGGAGGGATAACTATTTTTGGTGTGATGTTCGTATGCAGAATTTGATCATAGTACCTTTAAAATCAGTTAGTGTGGCAATTTCTGTTTTTGAGATGTCATGGATTAAGTTGTAATAATTTCCATAGAGCATCGTGAATACGCTACATGGACAAAAGTTTGTGGGCACCTGACCATATGATGTGATGTGCCCATGGAGATTTGTGTTCATTCAGCCACAAGAATGTTAGTAAAGTCAGGTACTCATGTGGGGTAGGGAGGCCTGGGGTGCAGCTGGCGTTCCAGCGTCCCAAAGATGTTCAAAAGGGTCGGTGTCAAAGATCTATAGCAGGCCACTTAAGATCTTTTGGAAAAAATTTTATGTTACACATCTTATACAATTGTGTCCCTCCAACTTTGTGGTACAGTTTGAAGAAGAACCACACATGGCTGAAAAAAAAAACGGATAGATAGATAGATAGATAGATCGATCTAATATTTTGCATGCCTCATCAGAGAGATGCAGTCAGGTTAAGGATTTGAGTATATTTGCGTTGTTTGAGGAAACATTTTGAAGAGGGGTCATGTTTTCTCGTCATCATTTCACTGGTTGACGTGCAGGACCGTAAGTATGCACAAAGTGCTGTTTGGATTGTGGAAGACTGCACATCCACCTGTCAGTGTGCCTTTCTGCTTCACAGTTAACTGTAATGTCTGGGCAGATTTGCGTCAATGCCGAAGTAAAAAGCAGCTCCACGTCTAAATGTGATGAAGCATTTGCTCTTTTCTACGTAACAAAGTTAAGAATCGTGTTTCAGAAAAGAAAATATGCTTTACTATGCTTTTTTGCTCTTTTGATAGTCAAGACCAGTGACCTCCGTTTAAAAACACGTAGCATAAAGTAATCATATATTAGCTACATAACTGCAGGAAAAGGTCCAGTGTGCTGCTGTGTGTTAGTTGTTCAGAAACATAACTTTTTAAACATAACTGATGTTGATGATCGTCGAAAAAAATGAGCAAGTCTTCGGTTAGTTTTTGAGCCGTTAAATGTGTTCTGTTCTTGCATGCAATAATATTTGAATTTGGGCAGTATATTTTTTATTGTGCTCAAATTGTGTTACTGAAGCTGAGGAAAACCGAGCGTTGTTCCTCTTAGCCGATGTTTGTAGATCGGAAGGTGCTGCAATTCGGAGCAAAAAGCATGAGCTGGAGTTTACAGCATCAAGGTGTGTAGCATCACTGCGAATAGCGATGCGTTTAAACACACACAACAATGATCTCTGGTTATTAAACCTACCTGACCAACAGTTTTATAAGAAAGAACTAGCTTCCCTGCTGAATCTGTTTGTCCCGGGCTCATGATTTGTCTGCTTGTGCCCTTTCTCACTGAGCAGCAGGTATTTCCAGGAATGACAGGGATAACCTTGAGATCATTCCGCCATTTCAGGCATCCTTTAATCTGCCTCCATCTTCTCTATAAATGGCTCAGATCTATTCTAGTCTGCTCTTGTCAGATCAGTTTTTTTGTAGTGCTGTAATTTCAATAAACCGCTAATTATTTTACTAAGTCGGAGAAGATATTTATTGTTGCGTCTTATTTGCTGATCTTTTTTTTTTTTTCTTTTCTTCCCAAAGCCAGGGACTGTGCAGTGTAAATCAATAACACGCTTTCCATGAAATGAGCTGCTCGAGTTTTAATAGGAAGCTGCACTTGAAATAACCTTTGTTATACAAGAGCTTTTCTAATATTACATACATACCAGGATTGAAATAGGTGCAGAGACTGAACAAGAACTAGCCTGGTTTCTTTTCTTGCCGATTGTCATCATGGTCTTGTATCTATTTCAGGAAGATGTGTTTGCATATTACTGATTTTGTCAGCATATTTGGCCCTGACGGCTTAAGGTCACCTCTAACCGCTGTGTGTTTTCCGAGAACTCGTTGTTCTCATTGTTTAGCGAGACGGTGCTGCTTATAATTTCACGATACGTTACATCAATGAATCGCACATTCTATAGAGCTTTAGTGCCCAGATGTCCTTGCGTGCCTGTGTGACGGCTTATCTGCCCTGTGTGACATTCCACTTTAAATCATCCGGCGACGGCATGCGGCAGCCGCTTTGACGCGCCTCAGAGCCAATGGATGGCCTCGAGGTTATTTACGTCACTGCTTAGCCAGCCAGTGTGCTAGTCGAAGAGGTGGGCTCTAGAGACATTTTGTTTGACATTGTAAATAAGCGAGGCACAGTTGTTGGTGAAGAGCCAGTTGTTCCCTTCAGCTCCACACAGTTCCAGCAGGACACCAGATCAACAGAGAAGAGTTCCGAAGCTAGCGGACAGAGACCCTCCTCCACCCTCGTCATGTCCATTTTTTTCCCCACTCTGTCCTTTTGTTCGTTGTTTTCACGCTGTTCCTTTTTTTTCCTACCCTGACCCCTAGCCCACTTCTCAAGGTAACTTAAAACAGGAAGTTGACTCTCTGTGAAAAGGGGTGGAGCAGAAAAAAGGCTGAGGAAGGGGAGGGTGGGCGGGCGGGCAAGCAGAGGGTGGAATTACACAGCCTAAGGACAGTCAGCTGAGCCAGTGGAAGCGAAAACAGGCTCTATCGGATTTGAAGAGCCGAGAAGAAAAGGGTGGGATCTGTAGGAGAGGCGGGCCATAAGTATCACGTAGCAGGCTAGATTGCTTACTTTCAAGTGTTAAAGGGAAAGCAGGCAGGAGATTTTTTTTTGTCCAGCACTTGCTGTACTGCTCTACAGTCTCTCCTCTCAGTCTCTCACTTTCTCTGCTGTTTTCTCTCTGACTTCACATTGAAGCAGGGGTCAACTGAAAGGCAAACAGAAGCGTGGCCAGGCACAGGCGGACTGAAGGCTGTAATTGCCTTTAGTGAAGTCAGTCAGAGGAATGGAAGGGGGCTGTGTGTTAAGGGAAGGGGAGGGGGGGGTAGGAGTTGATGGGGTAGTGAAAACAGGGGGTGTGCGGGGGTGTTCTTGCTTTCCTCTTGGTTTTGGGATCGGCGTGCAATGCCGACTGCCTGCCCCACACACAGCCTTTGTTTGCTCTCAGGACAGAACCTGTGGACTAGAGTTTCTCTGTCCATCTCTAAAAGAGACGCACATCTTCCCTCAAGTCTGCAGTGCACTATGAAGGGCACGAGGTAAGTGTGACATTTGGGTTTGAGCAGTGACCCTACAAAACTGTGTTTGGTGTTTTTTTTTCTTTTCCTCTCACCATGTCTCTCTGTCCATCTGAAATGGGATGCTTCCTCTGTCCTCCACAATGCTTCTCCTTCTTTGTGCTCCGCTTTGAATTTCTTGCTCGTGTTTTGAATCTTTTACAATAAACAACACTTTAATATACAGAGTTTTGAGATGTGCATAAAGGTAATGTTTTGTTGGAATGGTGTGTGGTGTCTTCCATGCTGCTACTACTACTACAAGTGTCCTCATGCAAGAATTGTTTGGTTTCGGACCTGTTAACGGAGACTCTAGAAAGGTCTCTCATGTTCGTTTTGCGTGTTCAAGTGGTGGAAAGATGGTGATTGTGTCCCCTGCACAAAAGTCCTGCTTCACCTTCAAGGCCCAGTCCCTCACGGCTTGTTTACACTTTCTTGACAGTGATGTAGAGCAGAGGGCAAATCTGGTGAGAGTGTCTTGGGAAAATACTTGAGTAAGGTTTAGGATACAGTAAGGTTTAGAGTTGGTTCAGGGGAGCTGCTTGTCTTGTCCTTCTCGTGTTTCAACATCTCCGCTGGGGTACCTTCCCCTCATTTAATGCGCATTAAACGAATCCGAGATCCATTTCGATTTCTGTTTTGCCTCTAATTGAAAGTTTCCACTGGTACCTCAGATAGTAGAGTCCTGCTGGATGGGGGGGGGGGACTAAAAATAGCTCCAAGTTACTGCCAAATCTCTCTGCGATTTGTTGTTTGCATGAGATTTGAATATCATTTAAGCCACTCAGGGCTCCATTAGTGATAAGGAAACAAAAAACTAAAGATGAGCGTTGGATGGAAGGGGATCGCAAATCCTACCGCACATGTGAAGGTGACCTTTTTTTGTAAACGAGGCACTTCCAACTCAGGACAGTGCTCTTTTCATTTCGAAAAGAAAGCTGCCAGGTGTGCACTTTGTTTGCTCTGGAGCTAGCATTAGCTCGTTGTACTGTCTGTGCTAGTGGGGCCTGTTGGCGTATGAAGGTCACAAGAATGTGAGCGCGGCTCGCACAGTCCCTCAGTCAGCAGGGAGAGCGTGAGATTGAGAGGACAGTGCATGCCTCACAAACCATCACACAAGAGGGGCTCTTTCAGCATCAGCTTGCTCTCTGGAGACACCGGCACGCAAATTGGCTCCTCGGGTTTAACACCGGGTCAGTGAGAGCTACAGCAGGAGTCCTCTGTTCCCCTCTCGCTTTCTTCTCTGCTACTGTATCTCCCTCGTATTATTCTCCCTCCCTCTCTCCTCTATTGAATGACCTTGAGAGATCAGTAACTGCTTCCTGGAGTTGGTGCGAGGTTGAAACAAGGACATGTTAAGCTCTTTAGGTGCACTTTGATTACTCGGAGGTCACCTAGTGCAGCCCTGTCCCGTGTTATCCCACCACCTCGAGCTTTTGCTGTCAAAACAAGCAGCAGGTTATTTGTTGGTTAATTCGTAATTCATTGCTGAGTGTCGCTCGGCGCTCTGTTTTGTCGCGGGTAGATGATTAACCAGTAACCGCGACATCTTTCCCCACTGTCCCCTGTGTGCGAATGTCACAGTAGTTAATGAGTCCTAAATATCACTAGACTAGTACGTTTAGTACCCTTGAGATGACCTTTTAGTATCGTGAGGACCGGTATGAGAAAAGGCTTGGGATCTGTGGTATTGAAATACAACCCCTATTTGTTTTGAGATGCTTTAAGTTTCACATCTAGCGGTTTGCCTAGTCAAGGACATTTTGGAACGCTCAAGAGAGAATCTCATTACCATGCCATGTTATTCATAAATAGTTCAATTCATGTGTGAAGTGTGCCTTTCAGTTTTGCCAATTCAATTGCTAGACATGTTTTTTCTAAACGCACACACACACACACACACACACACACACACACACACACACACACACACACACACACAAAATCCTTTTGTGCCAAATTGTTCTGTGCTCTTTTTTTTTTTTTTTTTTTTTTTTTAGTGCCAGTCCCCCTCCCCATGCCTTTAGCATTTAGATGTCAGATAAGGTTGTGTTACTCGTTCATATCTGCTCTCATCAGCGCTCCATTTTCAAGGAATGAGGGCGGGGAGGAGAAAGACTTGATATAGAGATCACTGGTGGCAAAAATCCCCCAACTCTTTTTTTTTAAAAAAATCTTTTTTTTTTTTTTTTTTAAGCCTGTTACAGTTAAAATTAATTTGTGATGGATCAAATTTATGATTTTAAGTCAAGAGAGCGACCGATCCCTTACTCTAAACACCATCCAATTAGAGCTAAGCGTCTAACTAGACAAGGGCACCTTGGACAAACCTTCGTATACCAGATGTTTGGAGGTGGGGGGAGGGTTTGCAGTGTAGTACATGGTTTAGACAATATGGGTGAAAAATCTGTGTGTGCTGCTTCATGGTTATCAGCTTGGTTACCCTGCATAATGTCTGTCCTTGTCATTGTCAAAGCTTTGCTTTTTAAGACCAAACATAGCTAAAGTATGAGGCTTTGTAGCTGAATCACTTGTTGATTGGGTCACTGACTTTTTAAATAGGATTCAACTTCAGCGTTTTTTCCTTCCTTTCCTGGTTATGTGCTGTATTACAGACTAAAGTTATTAAGCCTTCAAAAGACACGGTCGCTTCCGTTCACAAGAGCCGAGGAAGCAAAACTGTCGTGCTTTCGCAAGTCTCCGGACCCTGTGAGGTCACACATGCGGAAGAGGGCCGTTCCTCTGAGTGTTACGTCTCGCTGTAATGCAGCACGAACAACACTTTTAGACGATTCCTAAAACTTGACTTTGGCTCAGCTTGTCTTCAGAAATATCTGCAAGTTTTTTTTGGTGGAAAACCTTTGCTCCTGCCAGTTAAAATTCCACAACTTGTAAGATTTGAGGAGCATGTCCGACTTAGCAGGAGTAACTCGGGGTGGGGCATAGTGAAGGATCAATCCTGTGGTACATTTGTAAAGCTGAGGTTGTTTTGAATAAGGTGTTGTTGACATTAGTCTTGGACTTTAGACATAACAGCAGACGTTTCAGTGTAAATCAGTGACTTGTTCTTATTTAAAAGATGGAAAGCTATTTTGCAAACGCTTTGTCGACAGATAACTCGTAGCCTGAATGTTTTAAAAAGTAGAATTTTTATTAAGTGTTTTAAATCATTCGTTCAGGTTTTTCTTTCACTCTTCTTGCCCCACCGTAGTTAACACGTGTACTGTTTTAGGTTTATCTTCAGTTTTTCCACACATCTCTGATTTAGTGTTCAGTATTCGACGTCGCCAAATGGAAAATCTTTCTGTGTGGTCACATTATTGTATTCAGCGTGCACCAGTATTTGTGCGGTCCATCATTTGAAACTTGGAAAGTGCACTCATTTGGCCTGGAGCAGAGGTTCTTGTTGTGTTTGAGTCAGCACAGTGGGCACATGCTCTTCTCGTGGCTCTCAAGAGGCTGGGCGTTGTGTCTCCTCATATCCCTCTTCATCCAACATCAAACATTCAGTGTGAAAAGAGCCGCGCTCGGCATGTCCTCCTGCGTAACCCTTGAAGCAGCAGCCATTATAATAGAGCTAATTAAACCACAACATATTTCACTCCACCATTTCACCCGGTGTGCCGCTCAGAGAGGTGTGAAATGGAGGGACGCACCTTTGCTGAGGTACCGGCGAGCGCTGCGGGCCACCTGCATGGAGCAGGCCGGGGCTAGCAGAAGAGATCCTGCTGATTCAGCTTGTGCAGACAGCATCGACTTTCCGAGAGTCAGAGGAGCAGTAGACTTTGCCAGTGAGGCAGGCGCACAGGTCAGGAGAAATCCAACACCAACGCCACTGCCCTGTTTGCTGAAGGGCACAAGCAATCAACACTCGTATGCACAAAAAATGCAGACAGCTTGCTTATTCGTGTGAACAGAAAGCAAGCCCAGGGTTCTGTATATCAGACCCTGATGGATTTTGAGCTCGGGTCTGTAGACGACTTGAACAGTCAGGTTGGGATTCATTTGGTTTACGATGGACCAAAATCATTTATCGTGTCACATTTCAGAATAAAAGTTTAACACGGCTAACAGGTTAAAACCAGGTAAGTTTGGCTATGCTGATTCATCAAACCTTACATGGAGGTGTTGCTGGTTTAACCTGGCTTCCGATTTCTTGGGAATTTGACAGTAGTCCAGCTCTCACAGTTTTCTAGTTGCTGAAATAGCGTTAAGTGAACCATCGTTATTCTTTTTCTCAGGACAATTATTGAGAATCAGACATCCACATTTAGAGTGAGAAGAACCTGCCACAAAACCAAATGGAGAACCAGATGGAGTTTTTATTGTTTCTCATATTAATCTCAGCAAAGTAATCAAACACAAACACCAGAACACTGATCAGGGCAACCTCTCTCTCTCTCTCTCTCTCTCTCTCTCTCTCTCTCTCTCTCTCTCTCTCTCTCCTTTTTTTTTTTTTGGTTTGTTTGTTACTGAATAATTTGCCAAATCCAATTTTCTTTCTCCAGCATTATTGCATCGTTCTTATTTTTAATTTTTTTTTCTATAACACTTTCAACTCTAAAACAAGACAAGGCCATAATTCATGTAGCCAGGCCTGGTCAATACACATGGTTTATTTATTGGTTTGCTTTCTGCTCCAATGCTATTGATCTATATTCCTATTTAAAAAGCAGTAGATCCTCTTGTGCAAGTACACAGTTATTGGCCTCTGTTGAAAGCCTGTGTTCCTGCTTATCCCCATTGTGCAGTAATGTGTGCGAGACTGTCCTGCTGCATTTGACCCACATAGATTCCACACAGAAGTCTGATTGCTCCTCTGTCTAAGCAGTTTGTCTTGCTCTTGGATTATAGTCGTATTGCACAAGGTCTAGTTTTCTTTACTCTCGCACCAGTAGCACCCCACCCAGCTATTTTTGGCTCGCTTTCTTTCTTTTTTTTCGCCAGAGCGGTTAAAAGGGAAAAGTGTGAGCAGCGCTTTTTGAGTTGCCCAGGAGCACAAGCTCAGGCAGGTTGGCTGAACTTCTTAGCAGAATTCCTCTCATGCCATAGTAACCTGCCAGCTTCACTCTCGAAGCACTAAGCCTGATAGCCCATGCCCACTCGTTTCGCAATTGTGCGTCAGTGTGTATATGGGTGATTTCTTGGGTTACACACAGAGCTGCCCAGTCAGTGTAGAACATTTGGTCTGAGCCTTGGAAACACAGTGAACTAAAGCAGCCGTGAATTCCTATCTCCAGGTTGCACAAGAAGTTTGAATCCCTGTTGCTCCTCCTCATGCTGCTTCATGATTTTCTCTTCACATATTACTGAGTAAAGATGCAAGAAATTGTATTTTACTTTTATTATTATTTTTATTTGATTTTCAAATATTATTTTAAATGAAAGATTGTGTGGTTTCTTTTTAAACTGTTTTAAATGCTTAATCAATTTCTGAGGTGTTAAAGGTTAATTTCTCTGTCGCTTGTGTTTTCCAATCAGATCTGGAGATGTCTGGAGATTCCTTTGGATCCGCGGCAACAGATGCCCAGCAGAACCTTCAGTCCTTCTGGCCCAGGGTCATGGAGGAGATCAGGAACCTCACTGTGGTACGCTAGTTGAATAAAGCTTCATGATTTATTTATAAAATAGTGGTGAAAACATGAGTATAATCATACATCACATAATGTACATTCCTATTGTGTTACATACACTGTACAGACAAAAGTATTGGGACACCTGACATTTTAATCCAGACGTAGTTCTTCTCCAAACTGTTACCACAAAGTTGGAGGCACACAATTGTATAGAATGTCTTTGGATGTGGTGGCATCCTGGTTAGAGCTGAAGATCTCCTGTTATAGAGCTCTGACCTCAACCCTACTGAAAACATTTGAGCGCTGAAGTCCCCCCAGGCCTCTTTACCTTACCTACATCACTACCTGATTTTATTAAAGCTTTTGCGGTCGAATGAGCACAAAGCTCCACGAGAAAACTTCACAAAAAATATATAAATCTTTGTCATTGCATAGTACAGGTACACGGCAACAGAATGCAATTTCGCGTCTCCCACAAGCGCAAATAGGAGCAACTGTGCAAACTGACAAGTGCAGATAAATATGCAAATATATGCTCAGCATGTGTTATATAAGTGGATAAACGTACACAAATAAATTTGAAAGCTATGGCAATGAGAAAATGTGCATGAGCAGTTGTGTAAAAGTGGAGATTTTAATAAAGCAAATGGGGATAAATGTGTAATGGGATGTTCCAAATGCACATCAGAATCTTATATTCTGGTGTCAACAAATGTTCGTCCAGGTAGTTTATAATCACGATAAGTGGATTCATTAGCACATTAATAAACTGTGTTCTGATCACGAAAATATTAGTAGTTTACCAGAATCGACGTAATTGCATAAAGATTGTGGGTATATAAGTTAACAAATAAACAAAGTGGCAACAACGACACACACCTTTTTATTACACTGTTTATTGAGGCAGTTCTGCAATAAAATTAAAATTAATTCAAAGTATACGCAATATTCCTTTATATTTACAGTGTCTTACAAACGTCTCATTCAAAACCAACATAGATTTGAGTGTTTCCTGATAATAAATGCCTGGCTCATTGCCCTCATGTGGAAAGTGAAATTTGTGTTTTCTTCATAGTGGTTTGTCCCACACGTCTGCCCCAGAGTGTAAATCCATATCCATCAGAGCATATCTGTTGATAGTTGTTGAATAGGCTTAAAGAGGAATGATCATGCCCTGACACCCTCCCGCTCTGTTTCAGAAGGATTTTCGCGTGCAGGAGCTTCCGCTTGCTCGAATCAAGAAAATCATGAAGTTGGATGAGGATGTGAAGGTAAGTGTGACCAGTGATCGGGTTCACACTGTTCAGTCACGTTCACTCATCACAATACACTTTTCATTCCACTGACACGTGAAGATGTGTGACCTATACGTCATGGCGAGATCTCTGCAGAAAAACGATGTTGCACTGGCCCAAATTAACATTTGTGTCTTCTTTCTTCTACCCTACAGTCCAGCATTCACCTGGAATCAAAGCCTTCAGATACACATCCTTCATTCTTTCAGTTCTTTAATGTGTACTTCAATCCGTCCGCCATCTTGTCTCATTTGACCTGTCCTGTTGCACAGTCGAGTGCGCAGTGTGTGGCATGGGCAGTACACTGTTAGTAGTTAAAGCGAGACCTGTGTGGGAAGCATGCATTCGGCTAGAGTGGTGTTCACACGCTTAAAATAAACTAGAGCTTAGAGTGGGAAGAAGGTTAAACTGGAACAGAAAGCCAAGGCAATTAAGAGCTCAGCGTCACTGACATGAGAAAAGACCTTGGGACACACTGGTTCAGCCTTATTTGTGTGTGTGTGTGTGTGTGTGTGTGTGTGCGTGTGCTCTGCCCCTTTGCTCTGACCATGAGAATTTGTGTATGTGTGCCTGCTTACCATTTAACCCCCTCCATACTAACCCACTGTAGATGATCAGTGCTGAGGCTCCAGTGCTGTTTGCCAAAGCAGCTCAGATCTTCATCACAGAACTCACTCTGAGAGCCTGGATTCACACCGAGGACAACAAACGACGCACACTACAGGTGACCTTTAACCTCTTTTTTCAGATCCTATATTTACCTATTGGCTTTTTGCTTGTTACTGAGTCAGAGCTTTATCATCATAATACCAGTTTGTTTTGAGTTGTGACTAAATGGAGAAATCGCTCGCTTCCCGTTCCCTAATATTAACTTTATTCGAGCTCGTCAGACCTGTTACATAAATCGTCTGCTACTTTGCCTGTAAATACATGTGTATATTGCTATGAATCACAGATCTGTGACAGATTTCTAGTTTTGGAAGAAGCGGTTGATTTTTTAAAAATATTTGCTTGTGTCTGATCAAATTCTAACACAGAAGCATGTTTTCTGAACAAGCTTGATTTTTGGGACAACAAAACATAGATCTAAAGCTTTATCAATTTTATCAATAATATTCAAAGTATATAGTTCTTGGAAGAATTCTCTTATAGCTCGATACCCTTTTTCATTACAGCGTGGTAGAGTTTTGAGTTTGGCCGAACCTGTAACATTAAGCAGTTAATCACTCGGTATGTACATTTTTGTCATGTGTTGACTCCCGTTGCTAAGCCCGTGTGTTTGCAGCTATGGCCTTTGTGAACGCCTCGCGTCAATCAGGGTCACCCTGACAACGCTCATCACTGGAACAACTGCGAGGATATGACCCTTAGCCACCAAATATTAATCACAAGGCTCAAAATAGATGCTAATGTAAGGGGTGACAATGGGGTGGTGGTCTTGGCAGCCAGTGTTCTGTGGAAAGTACCACATGGATAAGTGGTGGGGGTGGTCGCTTACAGCCTTGAAGCTGAAAGGGCTTCAGATTATTACCAGTCACACTGCACTAAATTTAGCCTGGAATATGTCCCTGTGGCCAGAATTATCATGAAACTATCATGAAAGTTTATTTCTATTTGTGTTTATTTACTGAAAAAATAAATATCATTTGAAAAACATAGGAAATGGAACAAAAAAGGTCCAATCAGCTCATTGCTATATTGTTACTCATTGCAATATACATAACTATTATTCAATCAGTATAATATGCACAATATGTACATCACCTAGTACTTAAAGCATCCTCATTTAGTTAAAATATGATGTAAAATGTATTTATTTCTCTGTTTTTCTCCCTTTTTCCCCCCTCTATCAGAGGAATGATATCGCTATGGCGATCACCAAGTTCGACCAGTTTGACTTCCTCATTGACATTGTCCCAAGAGATGACCTTAAGCCACCCAAACGACAGGTAGGAACCCAGGAAAAGCGTCTGTTTTTAAGGTTAAAGAGGTAAAATGCTAAAAGACTTGTAGTCCTGAAGAAGAGGAGCTTTGTGCAGCAGCACTGCTGGGGATGTGGAGGTGCTGTAAACATCCTTGACTGGAAGCTGGGAGTAAGGCCAGTAAAGGCTTTCAGTCGGATGTTTGCAGCATCTTGCTCCCACCGAACGTCCACTCCATCACTAATAGTAAATCATCACACTGACATCCAGATCAGAACACACACTGCTTTACAGGCGTCTCGACCCCTCGGCGTGATTCTCCGGGAGACTTCACCACTACGGCAGCTGTAACGCGGCGCACTCGGGCCACAGCTTGCTATTGTATCTCTGATTAGCGTGGCTGATGTTATCAGACAGCTCCTGGTGCTGCTGTCATGTTTGTGTGTGAGCAGGTGTGTAAACATCCTACACTCTCAGCTGTGACATTACAAAGCTGGGAGAGGGGTGTTTACGCTCATTCTCACAACTGATTCTTCGCGTTCTCATTAAAAAGCTGGCACCTGGGCGAAAAATGTGATGCTATCTTCTGCTTTGTATTATAAAACGTGTCGCTTTATTTGGGTGCATTTTGATTAGTGATTGCGTGGTGATGTGTGAATTGTGTTCCTCATGATTTTATTTAATTTTATTACAGCTGAGAGTCTCTGAGAGTTTCAGCATTTGAGACTTTGTAATATTTCAATATCATTTATATTATTTATTAGAGATCGATTGATATGGGCTTTTCTCTGGCTGATGCCCATATTTAAAAATTGGGGCAGACGATTTTTTTTTTCTCCCAATTTTCTTTATTTTTTCCTTAATTTTCATGCCAAAAAATCGAATCCTTAATAAGATGTAATGCAGAAAATTGCTTAAATCAAACATTTATTAAACAACACAAGCCTCTCCAATCAGTGCACTGGTTACCAGGATTTTGTACTTGAGGCTTCATGTAGCCTAAACTACAGCTGTTTAAAGGCTCACTAACAATACAGTTCCAAAACCCGTATTCTCTCTCCAAAAGCAGCATCATATTAACCAATGAAATCTATAGGCTCGATTACGGACGAATGATGATAACTTATCGGCACATAAAAACCTGACGTATAATCTTTATATAACTTCTTGTTGACGTACCAGAGATACTAAAAACTAAACAAAAAATCTAGGGTTTTGACTGAGATGTACATGCAACCAAAACTTACTATTCTAAGCTCTAATTCTTTTTTTTTCCATTAATCTATTTTATTTATTTATTTTTATTTGATAGGCCTGTAAAATGGGCCCCAAACACTATTTCCTCAAGTTTTACTATGAGGGTAAATAAAAAAAATAAAAAATCACCACAACTGTTGGATTGTTGCTTCCATCACTGACATTTCCACATAAGAGTGATCCCAGTCTACTTGTTTGATAGTGATGTCAGTTAGCAGGTCACAATTTTTCCCATGAGACATGACATGTCTCATGGGAACATCTACCGACATCTACCGTGGCATTTTTAAAGCTAGCAGTAAATACAAAATTGATGGGGATGAATGTGTATTTCCAGGTAAAATCATTTAATCCCATAATACATTTTGCTTTCAATTAAATAATTTAATCAGAGCCGGTGTCACTGGATATTGTGGGACAGTTACAGCGCGTCGTCATATCGCACAAGCCCCAGCGCGACTTCTGACAGCGTGAAATCTCGCATTACTCTACCCAACCCTCTCTTATTAGTTATTTATTTGAGGTCAGCCTCTAGTATTACAGTGTTAAAATAATTTATGGAGATGTAACCTAGTGATAGGCTTTATCCTATATGTTTGTGTGTAGGAGGAGGTGCGTCAGTCGGTTGCCTCGACAGAGCCAGTGCAGTACTACTTCACACTGGCACAACAACCTGGTGCAGTGCAGGTGCAGGGGCAGCAGCAAGGCCAGCAGGTGGCCACACCCACCACCGCAACCACCCTCCAACCTGGCCAAATCATTATCGCCCAGCCACAGCAGGGCCAGGTAAAACACACACACACTCACCACTGCAACCTTTGCACATAACAAGGCACCACACTTGAGCTCAATTCACTCAAATTACTTGAGCCGCATTTTAGAAGAGGATGCTGTGCAGTGTCATTCACACTTCACTATCAAGTGAGAAGAGTGGAACCCCAGTCACCCTCTCATCTGCCCCACTGTAACATTAGTCTAGTCTCTGAATGTGAACTCTGTGCCCCTTCTCCTGTCGCTTTCTCTTTTTATTCTCTTTAGTCTTATACACTTTCTTTTTGCCACTGTATCCAAGTCGCTCTCTCACACACACTCTTTCTTCCTTCCCCATTCTTACTTACAAAGTGTTTTTTTTTTTTTTTTTAAAACCTTCAAACACTTTACTGATCTTTTTCTTTCACTGATCTTTGTGTCTTCTGTTCTTTCTCAGTCCTTGTCATTAACCTAATTCCGATCTTTTTAGTCACTTACAGACACCTGACTGTTCTTATTTGTTTGAACTTTCACCTTCCAGCCCTCCTGATCCCCTGCTCTACATTCAGGATCTGTTTTATGCACTTGCTCTCACACACTCTTTTTCCCGGTGCTGGACTTTATTCTCTGTGTAAGGATCAGTGCTGTTTCAGCAAGCCTGCTATTCGCTGAGTGGTCAGGGATGTGAACAATGCTTTCACACTTGGGACAGAAACAGGAGGGAGTCCCAAAATGGAAGAGACTGTGCTTTATGAGAAATACCCATGTTTTATTGCAGAATTAATTACATTGAAACGTATAGTGCGTAGTGACATGTCTTAAGCAAAAATATACAAATATTAAAAAATATACTGTAGCAAATTGGATAAGCATGGAAAACATGAACTAAAGTGGCAGAGCTGATCGTGCTTCAGCTTATCAAGCCTATGCATTTATGTAAATGATTTAGTTCACGGCATCTTATCAGACTAGACACCAGCTACAGCAATAAAAGCATGAGATTAGAAAGAGGAGTGTGTTCAGTCTTTCATATATCTCTAATCTGAGTCATGAGCATGGCCCAAAAAATGCATATAGACAAATAGACAGAAAAAGTATTTTTTGCTGACCCTCATGTTCGAGATCGCAGTCCAGTACATTATCATTTTTTTTTTTTAGGATTTAATGCATGTCTGAAATAAACAGAATAAATAAAAGGAAGTGCAGAACATTCAGTCCCAGCTGTTTCTGTGAACTGACTGTGTTGCTGTGGCTTGACCCTGAGGATGAAGAGAGACATGCCATGCTTGGGTCTGCTACTGCTTTTTTCCCCTGTTTGTTTCCTTTTTTTAACATCTCACCTCAGTTGTGCACCACTTTGGACAAAATTGCTATTCTTTGGGCTGCTATTCATCAGCTTATGAGCAATTTTTTTTCCCCTCGTTTTGCCTTATGTCAGCTATGCATCAACATTTTGTTTCATGCATCTTATACTTTGTGTCGCTTATCATTTGCTTTGCATGTGCTTACTGCTTGATTTCTCTCTCTCTCTCTTTCTCTCTCGCCATGTCTTCATCCTCAGGTGTTGCAGGGGACCACCATGCAGCAGCTACAGCAGGTGCAGGTAGCTCAATCACAGGCTACCCCGATCACGGTAAACTTTTCTGACCCCAAACTGCACCCTATGTGTCCCTAATGTAACACCTGCAATGTAACTAAAGGGTCATGCAGTCTGACTCCTTTATACACTTTATACCACCTGAATGCTGGTTTGGGTCAAATCTAATTAAATTTAATGCACAGTCCAATCTTATATCCTGGTGCATTTCATGGCTATCATTGTCTGATTAGTGTCTAGTATAGCATCACAAATGGGGAATTTGTTTTATTAGAGCACAATTTGTACAATTATTATAGCTATATATATATATATATATATATATATATATATATATATATATATATATATATATATATATATATATATATATATATATATATATGGCAATATATATCGCAGTGTAAACCAAAAGAAAGCTGATCAGTGCCCTAAACATGACAGGACATGAAGGGTTTCTGTAAATACCTGTATCCATAGTTTATCCATTCAACTGATAAGCCAGGCTGCTGGATAAATTGCTCTTGTGTATTGGGTGTCCTTCTTTGAAGACTTGGCTGATCGCCTTTCATGGCTAGGTGAATTACCGCCCAGGTTTCTCTGCTTGCTGCAATAGGTCAGGGGTCACAGACTTGCCCCACTCCTCTTTCTTATTGCTTGGATCAGTTTCTTGTGATTTCTAAAGGGCTGTCTAGAACATGGGGTGGTGTGAGGCTTGTTGTAAGCTTTAGTAGCACTAGTGAAAGAAAGCCACCATAGATAAGTAGCGTGCCCTTAACCAAAGCGAAACTTCATTTGCTCAAGCCCTTAACATTTCTAACTGATATACTTCTTTCTTCTCACTGTGCCTCTGTTATAGAGCGCACCGGTGACCATGCAGGTGGGAGAGGGCCAGCAGGTGCAGATAGTGCAGGCAGCCGCACAGGGCCAGGCTCAAGCCCAGGCAGCACAACCAGCCGGCCAGACCATGCAGGTCATGCAGCAGATCATTACCAACACAGGAGAGATTCAGCAGATTCCTGTAAGTGCTGCAGTACCATGATTATCACAGTCATGGTTATCACAGTCGTCTAAATATCCTGTCTAAATATTTCTAAATGTTGCAGAATAGTGTTATGTGAACATTTTTTACAGAGGAGGGGGAAAGTTAATGAGAGATGGAAATGCTTTGGAAAAATGTATTTTGGTATTGTACCGTACAATAGCTTGAAATTTTGCATGCTAATAATCCATATGGCCCATGTGGATTCTTCATGGTCCTAGTGTATTGTTCGAGAAGATAATAAAGCTGTGATGCAGGTCGGGTTCTGAAAACTTTCCATGGGAACTTCGTCTGGGGAATTTTGGGAATATTTAAAGTTGGAAACTTACCAGGAATTTATGAGAATTTACAGGAAGTTATAGAAATTAATTAGAAATTTGGGGAAATATATATAAACTGTATCATATAAACATTTTGTTTGGTCATACACCGACCAAAAAACTGATGCAAACTAATACTCGACTTTTATTTAATTGTTATAGTATAGTGTAATTTTGTTTGTAATTTTGTCTGAGTTTACACACAGCACAAGAAGCATTTTAAACCTAAATTTGTTTAATATTTATTTAATTTACGTGAATACACGCCAAGATGGATTTTTTTTGTTGCAAAATTCAAGAAATAATGTTATGTTCTGGAGGAATGCACAGTGCATGTAGGGTGTGTGGCCTCATTAGCCCTGCAGTAAGTGTGCTGTGTGCATGTGATTGTTGAAAGTGCAGGATAGAAATTCAACTAAAATTGCATTACATGGGGGTGTTTCAACCAAAATGATCATGCAGGAAATATTTTCATAAATTTATGTTCCCTGTAATAAGATAACCTAATTATCTAGATGCAGGTAACATGAAGGGGATCGTGTGCTCACTGTCTCCTCCTTGTGGTGGTGTTGCTACAGGTGCAGCTGAACGCCGGAGGTCTACAGTACATCCGACTGGCTCAGCCTGTTTCAGGAGCACAAGTTGTTCAAGGCCAAATACAGACGCTCGCAACCAACACTCAGCAGGTAAAACACAATCAAGCTGCTAGTGAAACGATCTGTGTATGGCACCACAGTTGTGTCTCATCATTATCATTCCCGTTGCCTGATCGTTGTTTGAGAACTTGTACTGATAGGTGGACATTATGCAGCGTCATCGGTTTTGTTCGGATGCCATTCAATGCTGTACAGACGCGCAGGAACATGATGTGCTTTCTGCTCTTTTTGTTGGCAGGTATCACAGACAGAAGTGCAGCAAGGGCAACAGCAGTTCAGCCAGTTCACTGATGGTCAGGTAAGGTCACACAGTTACACTAACTCCACAATATGGCTTTCCACAATATATGTACTATTTCTACTTTCATTTTTTAATTCAATTCACATTTATTTGTGTAGTGTCTTTAACAAAGGTCATTGCCCCAGAGCACTTTTACAGAGATATTCAGATTTACAGATTTTTATTTGTTAAGCCATAGGAAGTCAGCCTGCTTTATTTATCTGATTTTACTTTACTTTACTTTATTGAATTTCTAGTCTTAGACAAATATAGTGGCAAGCACACCCAAATAAAAGTAAACTTACTTGTGGTCTAAAATGCTATTTCATGTGTATGAGGACCTCAATTAAGAAAATATTCAGGAGCTTCTTGTTTAAAAGCTTGTTCAAATGAATCCTTATGTTCACTAATGAATCACAATGACACAACTGTGTGTCATCAGCATAAAGCTGAAATTAACTGTTAAAATGCTGAATTAAAAAACCCATGGGAAGCGTAAGGAGCGAAAATAAAATGAGGCCAAGAATAGACCCCTGAGGTACTTCACAGGTAAGGGCAGTAGGAGAGGGCACATCATTCCCAACAGAATGCTCTTAGTTATATAAGAAAGCATTTAAAGAAGCCTGCTGAATACCGTCGCACTGACCGAGTGTAGTAATCAGGATTATCAGCCATGTCGAGGCCTCAGAATGTTTTTTTTTTTGTTTGTTTTTGTTTTTATATTAAAGGAGTGTTATGTTCTGTTGCAATTTATAGAGAAATATTTGTGATTAAGTAAAGAATTGCTTCTAGCAGAATTAGGGCCAGAATTAAAAAAAAAAAAAAAAAGGCTGAACACATAATGTAGTTCAGAATATGAGCTGAAGTTAAAGATTGATTTACAGTAAGAAGTTGTAGATGAGGACAGTTCATTGAAGTACCTTTTTCAGAGAATGAGCAGGTGTGATAGCAAGGGACGAACAGCAAGAAAGATTTTTGGAAATGCTGCAGTCTACTTGTACTGAAGCTACTTGCAGTCAGGTGAGAGGGGGGGGAGCACTGTACCTTTTTGTTATAATATTAATAATGTAGAATTAGCAGTATTTATCTTTATAGCATAAAGTTTAACTTGGTTTAAAAAATATAATAGGCACAGGAAAGAAATGACATTTGACAGTACCACTAAATGTTAAAAAAAAAAAAAAAAAAAAGTATGCTAAGGTTTTATAATAATACATTTTTAATAATTGGTAATATGGTTTTATTTTTCAAAATGAATTTATGCTAATTTTCCTGAAGTAAACTTTGCTATTTGTTGGTTTTTACTTTGATGTCTTCATGCTCTGGGTGCACAAGCCAGTGCACTCTTAAGGCCGGTCCCAAGCCTGGATAAATGGAGAGGGTTGCGTTATGAAGGGCATCCAGCGTAAAACATGCGCCAAATCAAATATGCGGATCACGAATCAGAATTTCATACTGGATCGGTTGAGGCCCAGGTTTTCAACGACTGCCACAGGTCTTGTTAGCCAACAGGGTACCTGTGAAAATTGGGCTACTGTTGGCTTAAGGAGGAGAAGGAGAGAAGGAAAGACAGAGACAGCAGGAAAAGGAGAAGTGTAGGAAAGTGGAGGTTCGGGTTGGTACTTTAAATGTTGGTACTATGACTGGTAAAGGGAGAGAGTTAGCTGATATGATGGAGAGGAGAAAGGTAGATATGTTGTGTGTTCAGGAGACCAAGTGGAAAGAGTGTAGTGGAGGTGAAGAGAGTTTCTAAAAGGGGGATGAACATGAAGCTAGAAGTTGAAGGAGTGACGATAAATGTCATTAGTGCCTATGCTCCACAAGGGGGTTGTGAGATGGAGGAGAAGGAAAAATTCTGGAGTGAATTAGATGAAGTGGTAGAAGGTGTATCTAGGAATGAAAGATTGGTGATTGGGGCAGACTTTAATGGACATGTAGGTGAAGGAAACAGAGGTGATGGAAGGTATGGTCTTAGGGAGAGGAATGTGGAAGGACAGATGTTGGTAGATTTTGCTAAAAGGATAGAAATGGCAGTGGTAAATACGTATTTTAAGAAGGATAATCATAGGGTGACGTATAAGAGTGGAGGAAGGTGCACACAGGTGGACTATGTTTTATGCAGGAGATGCAACCTGAAGGAGATTGGAGACTGTAAGGTGTTGGCAGAGGACAGTGTAGCTAGACAGCATCGGATAGTGGTCTGTAGGATAGATGATGAACACTGAAGGAGGAACTCTGCAGTGTGAGTGTAACACACTCGCTGGTTTGGCTCTGAGCCCTTTCCTCTTTGCAGTGGTGATCTACAGGTTGACGGATGAGGTCAGACAGGAGTCTCTGTGACAATGATGTTTGCGGATGATATTGTGATTTGTAGTGAGAGTAGGGAGCAATTGGAGAAGAGCCTGGAGAGCTGAGAGTATGTGCTGGAGAGAAGAGGAATGAAAGTCAGTAGTTTAAATGAGAGGGAGGGCAGTGGAGTGGTGCGGTTGCAGAGAGAAGAGGTGGAGAAGGTGGAGGAGTTCAGGTACCTGGGGTCAACAGTGCAAAGTAATGGAGAGTGCAGGCAGGGTGGGAAGAAGAAGAAGAAGAAGAAAATTTTTATTTTATATTTATATATATTTTATATTTATATATATTTTATATTTAAATGCACACATCCTATGGTCTATATCATTCTTTTTATATCATTATGTCCTCTGGTCTTTCTTTTCCGCTCTCTCTCGGCCCTGCAGCAGTTGTATCAGATCCAGCAGGTGACGATGCCAGCAGGTCAGGAGCTAACTCAGCCCATGTTCATCCAGTCAACAAGCCAGACAGCCGATGGCCAGGTCACCACACAGGTCAGCGCCGACTGATGCGTCGCACTTCTGCCCAGGCACTGACTACGTCGTAACCACACTGCTCCAGACCAGCTCGACCAGAGGGATCGCATCCACACCACTATCAATACCCACACAGGGCGCCATTTTATTTATCACACACAGCCATATGCAACGCCAACATGGCCAACTGCCCTAACTGCACTTTGTCTTAGAGCTTTGATACAATTTTTGACTGCAGTTTTAAAGAACGATACAAACTGGCAGAAATGTATTTTGGGTTTTGCCACAGCCTGGGAGATCCTGGTTAGTTTAGTTCACTCTGCTCCCACAGGTGTCTGGCAACATATATATTCATCTGCTCATTACACTGAGAGCAGCATTTTTTTTTTCTACCCTCATCCAAACAACACTTTTTTTTTTTTTTTTTTTGCATTTTTCTTAAGATTAAAAAGCTGCATTGGTTTTTTTCAGATCAGAAAAAAATAAGATATAGTTATGGGTGAGTTCTGTATAACTCATACTGTATAATCCAAGTTATGGAGCTTAATAAGTAGTTGGCTCCAAATGATCCCACTTGATCTCATCTCACTACAGAGACTCCATATGGTCCAGTCTTCCCTGCAGTGTCATTAGAGCATGTATTGGCGACAGTGGTCTGATTGATATGTCCAGGCTCCTCTGCCTTGTGTAAGGCCTGGGGAAAGCCTCTGAGCTTTGTGTGGTTCTGAATAAAAATAAAAAAAAGTGTCTGTCCTGGCTTGAAGTGTCTGTTAAAGCCCTGATTTGTTGATCATGTCGTCTTGTGAACAATTCAAAAGTTAATGCTAAAGCCATAATCTACACGTCTTGTACATGTTGATCTGTAGTTTGTATTATAACTCTGCAATTCACTTTTAATCATTAGTTCAGTTTTATTAGTTTACTTGTATAGATCTGCAATTTGATAATGTGATTGTTGAAAGGGCTTCTTACTGTTGGGTTTTCTACATGCAAAAACGTGTGATGTATGCTGGGGTGGGGTGGGGGGTTTGGTAAATGGAGTCTGAGTGTAATAATTTGTGTATCCCTTGTGATTGATATTGTGAATTAAAATCCCTCTTTGGACCAGACATCAAGCTTCTTTTATTTTTTCTGGTTCTGTACACTGTTTAACACTGTGGTAACAAATTGTGTATTTGTACAGATGTCAAGGAATTAATTTTCAGAATGGTGTATAATTTATAGGTATATGTGTGGTTTTTTTTTTTTTTTTTTTAAGAAGACTTATGCACTTAAATCAAAGCCCAAAACAAGTCCATTGTAGTAAAAGTTAGTAAAAGTAAAAACACCACAGTGGATTAAATTCCTCTCATAAACGTTTCACTCCTGCAATTTAAAGCGAGGATTCTTTGTTTTTAAATCCAGACCGAGCTTTTCTTTTTTTCCACCACAAGGTGGAGCAGTTGCATTATACGTCGTATTTTGCATTGTATTTTCTCAGTACAATCGTATTTTTTCGAAAAAGAAAACTGTTCTAGGTTTGAGTTTGAGGTCTGCTTTACTGCTTTGGTGTTTACAGAGCTGATCCACTGAATCACGAGTTAAGCGGCTCAGCTTTCAGACTGCATTCCTTCAGCGACCTAATTTCAAAAACCCACCAGATTATGAGGAGCTGAAATCTAAAACACCAAGAGGTTTGACCCCCTGGTTGTTATGCAGAAGATCAGAACCTCACAGTCTTGTGCTCAGTCCTAAATTACTTGTCATTGGTCTGTTGTATAGGGTTTCTGAAGTGTACAGTAAATGTGATTGCAGTGAGCTTGAGCATTTATGATCTTTCTTTACACATGCTTCGTACTGTCTGGTTTACAGCTTTATAGGTGAAAAATAACATGCAATGGGACATGTATTTAAGGAAAAATAATCACTGATAAGGTTTTGAAATCGTGCAACGGTTCTCAAATTTTTTGTTTCCCAGCCATTTATTGTATTAATGCAGCAAAAGTTCAAGTTTTATCCATTTAAAGTTACATGTAACATTGTGGAACATCCATGTGGTGTCAGTTCCTGTTATCACTGAGGTTGTAAGAGCTGTGGACAGTTCTCTTACCCGTTGTCTTTTCCCTCTCTTTCTGTCTCTCAAAAAAAAAGAATGATAGTTGGGATAAAAGGTACTGATTATCTTGTTACTGAGAGATCAGATGCAAAATGTCCTGAAGAAGCACTTCCTTGGATTCTTCCATAAATGAGAAGTGGAAAAAATGTATCTTAACATATATATAAATTATTGATTATTGTTATGATTTGGTTTGTTTTTAATAACACATTTAAAAAATGTGGTCTATTTTTTAATTATTAGAACAAGCACAATACTATCAAGAATGGTCATTAGATTTCCCTCCAAATACTCCATACCTTAAAATTGCATTAAAAAAAAAAGGCAGTCTGATTTGGATATGCCAAGCGAGCAGACTGTCACAGTGACTACCAGATTAAAGCAAAAATCAGTCACAAGGTAACACATCTCTAATTTACATCAATAACCTCTTCATAAATTTGCAATGATTACAGGTTTTTTCGATTTATATTCATGGATATCATTAGACTTTTAATGTTAGCAGTTAATGTAAAAAAAAAATTAAGAAATTCTTGATTACATAAACAAGTGATAAAATAGAAAACCATGTAAACACACTCTTAGAAATTAGATTGTTAAAGGTTCTTTAGATGTTTAACATTTCTATTGTCCCATAGTTTTCCTTGTTTTTCCACAAAGGGACAAACTGAAAATCCCAGGTGTGTCTTGAACCTGAATTTGGTAATAGACATATAGAAGAATTTTGTAGAACAGATCCACATTTATAGTGTGGTGAAGCACAAAACAGCTGTATGTGGTCTCATAACTATTTTCACTATGGAAAAAAATGTTCATGTGTGAAAACTGGTGCTTCACTTTCCCTCTTTATTCTTTCCACTAATCAGATTTACAGAACAATGGCCTCATTAATAGCCTAGACCCTAAATCACCTCAATGCTGGATCGCAAGAATGTTCCAAAAATCATGTCCAAACCCACATACTTCCATTCTGCACAGCGTGTCAGTGTGTGAAAATACAATATGGCATATACAGTATCTTACAAAAGTGAGTACACCCCTCACATTTCAGCAACTGTTTTATTATATGTTTTTGAGGGACGATACTATAGAAATGAAACTTGGATATATTTTAGAGTAGTCAGTGTGCAGCTTGTATAGCAGTACACATTTACTGTCCTCTAAAAATAACTCAACATACAATCATTATTGTTAAAATATCTGGCAACAAAAGTAAGTACACCCTATGTGAACATGTCAAAACTGTGTCCAAAGTATCAATATTTTGTGTGAGCACCATTATCTAGCACTGCCTTAATCCTCCTGGGCATGGACTTCACCAAAGCTGCACAGGTGCTCATTAGGGTTCAGGTCTGGAGACATACTTGGCCACTCTATTTCCTTCACCTTCAGCTTCTTTAGCAAGACAGTTGACATCTTGGTGGTGTGTTTGGGGTCATTATTATGTTGGAAAACTGCAGTTCGGCCCAGTGGCATTTGTGGCATCGGTGGCATCAGTGGCATCAGTGTCTGCTTCATAATGTAGAGTACATGTTGGAATTCATGTTTCCCTCAATGAAGGACAGCTCCCTGTACCAGCAGCATTCATGCAGCCACAGACCATGATGCTACCACCGCCATGTTTGACTGTAGGCAAGACACTTTCTTGGTACTCCTTACCAGGGTGTCGCCACACACATGTTGGACACCACCTGAACAAGTTTATCTTAGTCTCATCAGACCACAGGACATGGTTTCAGTAATTCATGCTCTTGGACAGGTTGTCTTCAGCAAACTCTTTGTGGGCTTTCCCATGAGCCAGTTTCAGAAGAGGCTTCCTTCTGGGACAACGGCCATGCAAACCGACTTTTTGCATTGTGCGGTGTACAGTTTGAGTACTGACAAGTGGACCTTCTGTTTTGGCAACATCTGAAGCAATGCTGTCAGCACTCATGCATCTGTTTTTTAAAGCCAGTTTCTGCACCTGACGTATAGCATGAAGACTCAACTTCTATGAACGACCCATGTGAGACCAAGAGGAACCCATCTTGAAAAACCTCTGTATGACCCTGGCCATTGTACTGTAACTCAGTTTCAGTGTTACTGATCTTCTTATTAATATCTAATTGCTTTTTGTTGTATTGGGATAAATCTAAAGGCACCTATATTGTTAATCTTGACCTAATATAAAAAGGTATAGTGAATGTATGTAAAGATGCAAACTGGACAGTATCACTAACTGTTTACAGTAGCCTTTTTTTGTCACAAATACATTACAGCACAGTGAATTTAGCTTGGGGGGGAGGTTGGGTCAGAATACAGGGACAGCAACCGGGGGACAGAGGGTTAAGGGCCTCACTCAAGTGCCCATGAGTGGCCTGACCTTCTAATAAGTAAGTCAAAGCCTTAACCACTGAGCTAGCACTCCTCCTTCCTGTTGATTTCTCTTTGACAAATATAGACAGATGTTAATTCAGTGCATTTATGTATTTGCATGTGGAATCTCTTAAACCAGCAATAGTCATGACTGTAAACTCCATCATAAGCCAGCAGTATCAATTATAGTTATAAATTTATTAATACATTACAATAATTATTTGATTTGTCTATTGGATCACTTGTGCTAATTGTGTTGATTATATATAGTATATACACTGATCAGGCATAATATTAGGACATTATAACATTATGACCAGTGAGTAAATAACACTGATGATCTCTTCATCATGGCCCCTGTTAGTGGGTGGGATATTATTAGGCGGCAAGTGAACATTTTGTCCTCAAAGTCAATGTGTTAGAAGCAGAAAAAATGGACAAGCGTAAGGATATGAGTGAGTTTGACGAGGGCCAAATTGTGATGTCTAGACAACTGGGTCAGAGCATCTCCAAAACTGCAGCTCTTGTGGAATGTTCCCAGTCTGCAGTGATCAGTGTCCATAATTCGCACATTTTTGTAACTCACAGGGGCTCTTAGAATGTAGCCCCCTGCAAGTTCAGTGGGACCACTGTATATAGTTATTTAGGGCTGTCTACCAATTTGTAGACCAAACTATTAGTTTTAGTCTGGTGTCAGCAGATACAGGCCAATTTTATCTCCTTTAAGAGTTTTGAAGTGTGTAGTGAACCCGGTCTGCACTTGATCTCTATACCTAAAGTCAGATCCTGTACAAGGGAAAATTATTCTTTTCCCCAGTATTTTGCTAGTAGGTTTATTGAAGGTGCCAGTGATGTAAGGTGGTTGTGCTTAGCATTTTGGCTGGCAAGCTAAGGATTCAATGTACAGTAAAATGGTCTTTTCAGTTGGAAACCGGCTCTGGCACACTCACAGCTGCACTCATAAAGGTTCTCTTTTCACTTTCACGTGCGTCTGTCTAACTTCATAGTAGGTGTGATTCTTTACTTTGTTTCACACTGCCAAACTGCTCTGAAGTGATAGCTGCCTGTTTGGTCGAGTAATGTGAACATTTTGGATTCGGAGTAGTAGTAAATACAAGAATGGAAGCCTGAAAAATCCACTTTTTTGAAATATTAGTCAGCATCTAAATTACATTTTGACCTTTCTTCTTCCTTAAGGGCCACAGCGTGAATACTTCTCTCAGCATGAATCTGTGTGTTTTATTTTCATTTCTCCCAATAACAGCATCATGTGCTAAATAGGATCTAGGGTAAAGAGCAAGCTGAGAGGAAAAGGGATATTAAAATGGCATCAGGGTCTGGGAAAAGCGCACGGTTTCTCTTTAGGAGATGAGTAAGGGCAGCATCTGTGCATCCATGCATGTGTGCAAAGGCAAGGCCCATTATTGCTTATCCCTTTTGGTGCCTACATTAGAAGGAAACCGTCTCTTCGTGAGTCTTTAAAAATGTGGTTAGGAAAAGGCTTTTGGAGTTTACTACTGTAGATGTTGGAGTTGAGAGGCTGTTGATGCAGGACGAGTCTTTTGGCTTTTTTGTGTCCAGACAGTGACCTTTCCCAGCTGCTTAGTGCCATCAGAGTTTCAGGATGAAGCCTGACAGCCATTGTATTGTAGTCTTATTTGCAGTGTGTATTTTTATATTAGTGACACATATTCTTGAATAAGTAGCCAGCTTATTCTTATAGCAGAAGAAAGACAGGGACAATAGATCATGAAGACAAGAAGATTTCTGCTTGAAGCAATACTTTGATAAGGTTTTTTTTCTTGGATCAATGTTTAAAGCTCTCTTACATGTGTAAATGACAGTAGTGGATGCTCTGGACTACCATGAACAGGAAATAACATTGACATAGTTATTGTTATGTTTTTGCCATTCACTCGATGAAGTAAATTTTGGATTGCAGTTTGTGAGCGCAATTAGCCTTCCAGTCTTTATCATTACGTAGTTAATCGGTTCCGTTTGATACTATAGGCTTGAAGTTTAAACTATAATGGTGCTCATATTCAAGATCCTGTTAACACTCTTACCTCTTATTGAAGCGTTATAGGGCTCTCTCTCTCTTTCTCTCTCTCTCTCTCTCTCTCTCTCTCTCTCTCTCTCTCTATATATATATATATATATATATATATATATATATATATATATATATATATATATATATATATGTGATGTAGAAGAGAAATTCCTACTCACGTCCAGATGAAAATGTTTTTTATTTCGATTCTGGTTCCTCTCATGATTTCTGTCTTATGTTGTCTCAGAGAGTTTTTTCTTGCCATCACTACCTCAGACTTGCTCATTCGGGATATATTTTACATTTCGCATCTTTATCTGGATTTCTTTAAAGTTGCTTTGTAACAATCTCGTAATAATAACAATTGTAACAATCTGTAATAATGTTGTTAAAAACATTACATAAATAAAAGTGAATTTATTAGAATCCAAAACCTTTATTATTTTTATTATGTTCATAAAATCCATAATCCTAATGCATGGTATTCCCCATTAATACACTTAGACAGCTGTTAAAAGAGATTGAGTCATTGGTGGAAATGGTACATATGTCACCGGTTTGTTAAATGCCACAAATAGTGGCTAGTTTATATAAAAATGTAAATGTTTTGATTTACATTTCAATCAGATATTTTGTTGTTAGAGAGAATTAGTATAGGGTGTTTCATAACCCTGTTATATTCACAGTATTCAGGCCACTGCGGTGAATATCCCCAGCACCTGCTTATGTAGGATAATCTCGCCTTGGCATAAACAATATGGGATTTTTCACTCGTAGTTTCCACGGCTGGTCCTGAGACCCTCTCTTTTAAAATCTTTTGGGGTCTCTGAATAATTATTTCTATAAATAATCCTTATAACTCATGAGAAGTCCTAAAATTGGCAGACAATTTAAAGGTCCTACTGGTGCCTCATGTTTTGTAACAAAACATTTACTATAATTTTGAACTCAAACTCAATTAAAACAAACACCTTCCTCATGGTCCAAATGGTCAACTTAATGATCATTAAACAAGCTTTTCATAACATGACCGAGTAATTTATGTTATATTCTCCACATGCTCCACCCTGTTAAGCAGTGATTACTGTAAGTTTATTCAAATATTTGATCTGTAAATGTAATGGTCATGCCAAAACCATTAATGAACTACATTACCCATCAGCCCCTGCATGTTTTTTTTTTACTGATCACTCACACCTGTTCCATGTTATCCCTTTTTAGTTTCCCTATTTAAGTTAGAATTTCTGCATGTGTCATTGTCAAGGATTTGGTGTACTTAGGTTCATGTGGTATCATAGCTGCCTTAACTTTGCACCCAGCCTTTGTGGTTTTTGTCTAGTGTCCATGGTTCATGGTGTTTTCAGGGCTGTTTTTTTTTTAATTTAGATTGTTTTGCGTTGTACTTATTAAAACAAAGTCATCACTGGCATCTGCCTTTGCTCTTATTACATTTCAATAAAGATAAGTCACAGTATCATTGTGTCACTAGTGGATGTCTTGAACCTATTAGGTTTTCACCATTATTTATTTTTTTAAACACTTATATATCATATTTATTCCCTAGTCAGATAATTGAAAAAAATCTTATTTGTTTAATTATAATTCTAAATATTTTTCAGGCATTTATTTGCAGTATTGAATAAAAATACAAATAAGCACCACATTGGAGCACTGTTTATATTTTATCCATGCTAATCCTACATGTTTTACCATGTAAGTGACCACACCATTGTATAATGATGTTCCCAGCATGTTCTTCAGATATGAGTCAAACCTCTGACAATGCATAGAATCACCTCTAATTTATTTTATATAATGATACTGAAAACATAGAAATAGAAGCAATACTGTAATTGCTCTATAACACATTATTCATTGTACAAAGTAGGTATAAATAAGGAGTGTCTTTGTGTAGAAGTGTCTTTATGTGAATGTAATTCGAGTATAAGAAATACAGAGCTTCTAAAGGAGAATTTACTTTTATCTTGTTTTTTTACCTTTCAGTACACAGAATTCTACTTTCCACCCGATATTGTTGTGTTGAGATGTTTATGTAGCATACTGTGCTCTGAGTTATTGTCCAGCATACAAAGTGTGTGCTTTGCTCTCCACTCACATGGTCTTGTACAGTATTTGCACTTTACTTGTATTTCTGTGTACCATGCTGTTAATTTAGTTTGTGCCATGTGAAGGTCCTACAGTAACGAAACATTTCATTCTAATATAGACGAGTTATGTAGAGCAAAACCTTGACTTTCTTGAACCTTTTGACTTGGCTTGAAATTTGTACACCAAACTTTATTGAAGTCAAAGAGTGAACATTTTGTCCTCAAAGTTGATGTGTTAGAAGCAGGACAAATGGGCAAGTGTAAGGATTTGAGCAAGTTTGATGAGGGCCAAATTGTGATGGCTAGACAACTGGAGCATCTCCAAAACTGCAGCTCTTGTGGGATGTTCTCTGTCTGCAGTGGTCAGAATCTATCAAAAGTGCTCCAAGGAAGGAACAGTGGTGAAAGAACAATGTCATGGGTGGCCAAGGCTCATTGATGCATGTGGGGAGCGAAGACTGGTCCGTGTGGTCCGATCCAACAGACGAGCTTCTGTAGCTCAGGACTGTTTTGGCAACAAAACAATAAAACATAAAATTAGGAATGTGGTCATAATCTGATGCCTGATCAGTATATAAAGCTTTGATAATAGCATGAGGCATTTTTTTAGTGGTTTTTCAGTGGTGAAAATCACAAGCCAACACTTATATATTCATTGAGTTTGGTAGAGGCTGACTTGGTGGAGAAGAACATAACTTTGCTATCTCATACTGTAGGATTAAATCTACAGATTAATCCTGAGCTCAGATCACAGTTTCTTTGGATGTCCTCCTCATGTTCATGTGGGTTTCCTCCAGTTTTCTCAAACCTGGTTTCCAGTATTTTCTTCCCTTACAGTATACCAGCATCTCAGTTAATGTGTATTTTTTTTTCTCCCAGTGTTCCCAGTATTGGCTCCAGATCCACTGCAACCTGGATAAAATAACAGATGTTTTTGTTTTTAATAGTTTCCCTGACTGCACATTTAAATCCACTGCGTTTAATCGAAATTTGAACAAATCTAAATCCATATGGTGTATATAAATATAATGTCAATATGGAACAAATAGGGTTGTGTTGGTGGAAAAACTCAAAAATAGAACACCCCATACAGGCAATATTGAAACCAATATTATTGAGCACGTTTATATAATGAGTAAGTGAGAAGCACTTTAGTAGTAAAGGATCTCCAAAGAGCTGAGAGAGAAACCTGACCATGAGGATAAAGTAAGTATTGTGGGGTTAGTGAAAATGTCCTCTCTCGAGGTCAGATTCACCTGAGCGCGCTTGTCCCTGTGGACTCAGTGTGCAGCGCTCTCAGTGAAGACCTAGACAGAGAAGATCACATCCTGATAGTGTGGAATTTTATTTGTGCGCGAGCTGTGTGTGTGTGTGTGTGTGTGTGTGTGTGTGTTTAGGGGGTGTGTGTTTGTTTGAGCATGGTGCACGTGGGAGTCACCAAACGCTGCTGCCAAACTTTCCAGTGTTTCCACTGAGCGCTCTTGAGTCCGCGCGCTTGAACATGTTTCACGCAACTTGTCTCCAGGGTTGTTCCTGTGTGGAGGACCAGAAGGTTGCCGTCTTCTGTGCTCGGAGCTCGGAGCTCACAGCTCAGCATGCACAGGCGCTGTTTTGATCAGATACTCAGGATCTCCAGATCAGCAGCTCCCCGTGACCGCACGGATGACTTTTCACTTCAACGTTCAACTTTTGCTTTGCGCGCAGGTGCGTTCCGGGCTGCAGTCACCGCGCATTAACATGCTTTTAAGATAATTGCTTTTCAAGAGAACTGCTTTTGGTCTTCTGACACGCGCGCGCCGGTTTCTTTTTCCGCTCGCTCTATACATACAATGTAATAATAAGACGGGATCCCAACACTTATGGCGCTTTTGTGTGAGAGTTGAGATCCAGTCCGGCTCTAACGCGTTGTCCTGCGAGCAGAAGGCATGCTGGGTGGCCCGTCCAAAAACGGCGGTGTGAGGATGCTCGCTCCCACGGCGCCCGACGACGACCGGCGCGTGGAGTTTGTGGCGCTGGCGGCGGTCAACACCGAGCCTCCGAGTCCTGAGCGCGCGCCGCCTTCACAGCGCACCGGCCTGCTGGGAACCACGTACCCCGTTCCCCCCGGCCCCCGAGCCACCGTGTCTGCCTCCAGCAAGCGCTACCGCAAGATCCAGAACTGCCTCTACAACGTGCTGGAGAGACCGCGAGGATGCGCTTTCATCTACCACGCGTTCATGTGAGTCAATTCTATTCACTCATAATCGCAATTCGATTTGGCATTCTTTTTAGTGCACCTGACTGGGGGAGGGAAAAAAAAAGTGTCGCGCTGATAAATAATATCCGCGAAGACAGGAATGTGGAGCATCCTTTCTGCACTCGCAGCAAGAAAAAAAAGGCTGTTAGACTAAATTGCACACCTGCCGCGCGCTCACCTGGATTCAGTGACACTTCTGGAATTGGAAGATCCCAGAAATCAAGCGCACCATCCGTACAAGAGTACTTACACCACTCAGCTCTCTCTACAACTCATTCATCTCGAGTTATTTGCACGTTCTGCACCACATTTTGTATTGTGCAATCTGAAGCTTTACAGCAAACAGAGTTCCCAAAGTAAACCCATGTTTTATAAGAAAGTCACATTTATATCTGTTTATTATGCAATACTTTACCCATTATTTTTCGAGACATTTCTGAGAGTATTTTCTGATCTTAAATTGCACATGTTTCTCTAATCGAGTCAGCATTCACTTTAAGATCATTTTTGCTCTTTGCATTCATGCAATTTCTGCATTGGGTCAGTCGTCACACACTTTAATGGTATAAAAAGTTCAGCAGATCAGATGAAAACATTTCAGAACTGTTCCAGCTCTATGCTCAACACTGAATGCATAATTTATCTTATACATCATAAACTATACATTAGTTCATTCACATAGAAAATAAAGAAGTTCAACACTTTACTGTAAACTACATGTACACCTACATGTTTAGATTTATACAGCTTGTATACAATATAGAACCTGCTGATGGAGGTGAATTTTCCACAGTCAATCATCCACACTTTGATATCCTTTCGTCTACTTGGTTGTTTGGACCATATATTAGTCAGCAGTTATGGTACATTTCACTGGCCTATTAGGAGCTCGTCCGCTGCAGTTAAGAGCATATCAATCCTGGATGGCTTTATCTGACTTATGGGTCTCCTGCTCATGAGGGAGAGTGCACATCTACTCCAGTACAAAGTCAAGTATTTTTTTTTTGCTTGCAAATGCAGGAAACAGTATACCATAGGTCATAGGTTATGATCAGTATACCATAGATCATAGGCTATGATATATATATATATATATATATATATATATATATATATATATATATATATATATATATATATATATATATATATATATATATATATATATATGAAGAGTACAACAGCAGTAAACATAATTTAATTATCCTTGTGTGACCTTGTAACCACATATTGTACAGTATTAATAGCATAAAAATCACCAATTTGCTTCCTTCCAAAAAGTAGTAATAATCCACTAGTAGATAAGTAACGATCTCCATGAGTTTCACTGTGTTCTAGAGTTTTATTTCTCTCTGTGATCGCTCACACTCAAGTCTGCCCTTCACGCAGGGTGCTTCACTAAGCACAGCGCTGCCTAAATAAAGGCTACTAAGGTCATCTACACGGGCTAATGGGATATTTTCTGATCATATCTTAGATGATGGCTTTATCACGTACATTTCAATGAATTTATTAGAATTTCAGAATCAGAATTAGAAAGTGCTATATTGCCAAGTATAATTTGCACTTACAAGGAATTGGCTTTGTTGACAGAAGCTTCCAGTTGCACATTTATAATCAAAAATAAATAAATAAAAATGGTATTGCACATTTGTGTAGAATAATAATCAAACAAACAAATAAAAAGTGGTATTTTAAGTATAAAATACAAGCATAAAATCAATGTTTAAAGAAAATAAATCATATGGTAGTGTACTTAAAATGTATAATTTCTTTTTCAACACATCAATGCATGTTAAATCTAAAATTCAGAAAGACTTGAATTAAGTTAATCTGACCACCCGTATGGGATTGTTGTATGGGATATTTGTCTGCTGTCACGTTATAATTTTCATTCAATAGAATTTAGAAGGCCAAACTTGTACGTGTGTTACCCTTCCACTGAGCTTGAAGCGAGGTCCATGACAACATGAAATGGCTAATTTGGAATAGAAGAACTTTAGTGTCCTGCACCGGGCCATGACCTCAGCCCAACTGAACACCTTTAGAATTAAGTGGAATGCCAATTGCAACTAAGACCTCTTCAAGCACAATCAGTACCCGATCTCACAAATTATTTTATGGCTAAATGAACAAAATCCCTACAGCTACATTTCATGATTTAGTTTAAATATTTTCCAGAAGAGTTCATTCTAACAGTAAAGGGAGTATGTCTGGATTGTGATTTCCGACAAGCACATACAGGTGTGACAGCTAGAAGTACTTTTGCTTATAGTGTGTCTGTAGCAGTGAATATTCATAACTGAATTTCTTCTGAATGAACGTCAGTTATCTTAGTAACTAATAGTAACTATTAGTCACAGAAGGCTGCCCACAGTACAATTGTGATACGCTTGTGATTACTATCAGTCTCCTCAAAGGGTCTTGCAATTTATCCAGAAACAGAGAGGGTTCAGTCTGCAGTGCCTCACCTACTGGAGTTTAAACAAACCATGCTGTCTGTCACTATCTGTTTACATCTGTGAAAACCTAAGAGAGGACAGCATACAGAAACAGCATATCTCTCTCTCTCTCTCTCTCTCTCTCTCTCTCACACACACACACACAGTCTTGGGTTTATAAACTGATCCTAAAGTTACAGTAAGTAAACCCTGCATTGCTCCAAAGTCTTTAAACAAAAAAATTAATCCATTAATAGCGTTACTTTATATTTAAATATTTAGTTTTTTTGTGTGTACTATGACAGGGATGTTCAAGTATTGATTGATTTGATTAAATAATCCCAACCATATGTGCCAGGTCTAAAACCACAATATATATTTGTAGCTGGTGCTGTTTCCCAAACGTGAGCTCATAAACAGTCTAGTCATTTGATGAGCTGTTGAACCCAGTATCCAAAAGAGAGAAAATGCACTAGACTAGGTGTAAGTACACCAGGGCAGCTACAAATCCAGACTGCAACAATGTGAGTTGAACTGTAAATGATACACATTTGATACCTAATAAATAAGGAGTAAAGCACATCAGGGTGAGTTGTTACAGCAAAACAAACATGTCGGTGTGGCGTGACACAGCCGGACACCAAGTTCTTGTCACCACACTTAAGTTGATCATCTTTCAAGAACTGCATGTAATAATGTTTTCAATCCATTTATACTGCAGGATTTGTATGATACAAACATTTTATTTATTTAAGTTAAAAAAGGATTTGGGAATTGAAAAACAATTTTTAGAGTCAATAAATCCATTTTCATAACAAAATTCATTTCATGTTTTGGGATCAGAAAAAAAAATCTGCACAGATAAAATGAGCGTCAAAATACTACAGAGGAGCAAATAATGCGTTTACTACCACATAGTGTATTTAAGGACCCAAGATTATTTGGCAGGAATTGGCAGGAAGTACTTTATTTATAACTGGTGTCTGAAGAGCGGCGCATTAAATCCCAGTGTGTGCCTTTGTCTACCTGAGATATTATTACAGCTGAGGATGTCCTAGCTTCGCTCAGCAGTGCGTGTTAATTCCTTAAATTAGCTTTTAAAACCTGAACTGTTATTTGTGTTACAGAGCTCAGCACCGAACTTTGAAGCTCAGGCCTGAAGTGTTTCTTGATCACTTAAGTGAATTAGCAATTAAGCAGCGAATGTAAATGTCTCAGTCACTTAATTAAGTCTTTGAGAAGGCGGCAGATGGAGGGAATGCTCTCTTATGGTGCTCCTTTTTGGCACAGCCGTGGAAACTAAAGAGGTAAAGATTATTCCACGTGCAAGTGCACTTTTTCTTGCTCTGTTTCAGCTGTTGAACAACAAAGACTCACCTATTTCAAGCATGTCCTTCAAACGGACTCAAAGTGGTTCCTATTTTAATTACAAGTCCAGCTGTAGAAATGTCATGTCTAACAAAGACTAACCAAGCACTTTTGGAGTTAAAACAGATCAAGCGGGTTAATACGAAGCTGAAAATGTGCTATAGTTAAGAAGCAGATGTGTCGATAGGACATGAAAGGAATTCGTGCCTCTTTTCAAGGATTTTTAAGTAGAATGTGATTTCTTGAAAAAGGGTATTTTTGTTGTTGTTTACCCTGGAGATTCACCTTTATTCAGTGTAACAGTAGAGACTGCATTAAGTTCTTTAGTGTGTTTAGTTTGAAGGCGGTTTGCACAACATGCTCACCTGGCAAGAAAATTAAGCAGATTCCAATAATAAAACTAGAACACAGGTTCAAACCGTGGGCCTCATCTGTTTCTCTTCACACCACATATAGAAAATCGCATGGTGTCTTCAAATGACCCTTAACACATAAAGCTTTTGTAGGTCACATACTGCAGCCTGAACCCTAACCAGAATGTTAAGATGTAAACAGGCAGGTTGTGACGAACAGCAGCCAATAAAACATAAAATAAAAGGTTTTACAGTGCCACATGGCAACCTGCTTTAAAAGAGAGTGCTTATCTCATGTAGAGGGTTGTTTGTATTTAGTGTCAAAGCATATATGAAAAAAAATGATAATTGTGGCCTTGGTGGTATATAGGTGTATCTTGGTGAAGAGCTTATTTTTTAGATACAGGACTTTTGAAAGGTTATTTCAAATATTCTTGAGACATTTTAACCAAACAGATAGAACCTTCTTATTTGTTGCGGACTTTCTATTCTATTCTGGCAGTGAATATAGTTGTGCAAGTTTATCCAATCATTTTTTTGACTGTCATGGATAATGCCTAGAACAACTATTTATTTTCTCCTCTAGCTCACCATACAGTGGTATCAAGTCTGTCCTTTTTTAATTTTTTGAATCTGTGTGTAAATCGGATATGATTTTTTTTTGTCTGAAGTCACCCATGTTGTGTTCATGCCTTGTGTGATGATTGGCTAGCAGATAGAATTCCCACGTCCTTAGTGGTGCACCACAACCTTTGCAAAAAACAAAACAAAACACCCCAAACAGTTTTTTCCAATGATCAATGACCAAAATGGCAGATTAAACTGAATAATATTTGGGTCAAGTAATGTTAAAGAGAATTCAAAAAAATCGATTGGCTTCTGTATTCATTTCAATATGCCCAAACACATTTGGTCAGAAATAACTCTCTGCTTAAAAACATCTCCCAAAGTGCAGCCCACATTGTTTGAATTTGAACTATATATATATATATATATATATATATATATATATATATATATATATATATATATATATATTTAAACATGTTCCTTGGGTATAAGCAGAAAAGAGGTACATGTATAAAAGAGGCTTACATGATTGCTTTGCTGTTATGCTCTTTAATAATGCATTGCTTTTGCTTTTAAAGACATTACTCAGCAATCAAGAATCAGATCGGCATAGAATCCTCTCCTATTGGGAAGGTCATTGATTTTTGTGTGTTTGAGTGTTGTTAGGTCTGGACTTCTTTTTGAGATTACCCAGAGATTTGAGAGGCAGATGACTGGAGTCTTAATCACTATAAACATGGTTTGGGGAGAAATAAATAGATACATTTTACACATTTCTTTTTTTAACTTAATCATTTAATTAATTAATTTTGGACTTAATGCTTTGCTATTTTTCACATTTTTGCTCTCCCAGATAACATAATTGTTAAGCTTAATTATAATGCTTAATGTCTTAATGTTTAAAATATTTTTTCAATAGGAAAAAAATATATTTACATCAAATGAAAATATATTGAATGTTCCGAATATAAAAATATGTTCATATTTTACATGTAAAAAAATGATTATTCTATATTCTATTTTAATATGGATGACCTAAGTGACTACATTCAATATTATATGTTGTCATGTGATATGCAAAGCTCTAAATATCTTCTAATAAAACATTAGGATCCGATTTTCAAAATTATTCATAATTCTGATCTTCTTCTTTTTACAGTACATTTTTTTAATGGGATACACACCATACAGGAGTTCAGTTTTTTTGTTGTTGGTTTTTCGCACATTTTTTGTCATGCTGTTCGTGCCTGCTTTTAACCTTTTTGATAATACATTCAGGTCAGTCCATTTGAGCTCGATTCTGTTTTTGAGAGCATCATCCTAAACCCTCATTATTAATACATGAAGAAGTAGATGGGCTGCCACTCTTGCACAAGAGGAGATGATAAAGTCTGTCAGATACAGGGATGGAGCAGATTGCCAGCCATACATGTTAATGAGCCTTGAATACCATGCTGGTCTAAAGAGAGGCTGAATTACAGGTGTTTGTGTGTGCGTGTGTGTGTATGTCAGAGTGTGAGTGTGTATAGAGCATAACACAAAAATCTCAGGTCAGTAGAGTAGAACGTGTCACAGAAGAAGCCTATAAATAGAAAGAATGCTGTTAACCCATGCAAGTGTGCTGACTTGATAGCTTTGTCCTGTTTAATCAGACCCTGAATCTGTCTCAGCTAACAGAGAGATTTATTTTTTAGACAGAGGTGTGTAATAGGTCCAAGTTTTGTCTTGGCGCCTTTACCTGTTTTAACACATTTACGATAATAATAAAGTCCAATTTTGATATTTAACACATACTATTATGCTCATTAAACCTGAAAAACACACATTTCATGCTTGTATACTGTTTACTCCTTGTGGTTTTTTTCTGCACACAGAGAAGAACTGCCTCTAAAGCCGTCAAAACCATGTAGTTGGCCAGTAGACATGTGACGTGACTACACAACTTTATTTTAGGCAATAAAACCTATAATTAACACTTACATTCATTTTTCAGATGTCAAAAAATTCTATCTATTATTTCCATTACAGTAGTTATTTCCAAATTCAAAATATTTACATTGTACATGTAAATTTACATTTAAAGTCAACTTCAAACATGGAGTAAGTCAAACACCACTTCCTATCTGGATCTTTCTTCTTATAATTAATATTGAAAATTTCCCACTCCTAATGTTGTTTTTGGTCTGATAAATACAGGCATCTGAATTTCTGTTTATTGATGATTAAGGAGATCATAAAGGTTGTGTAGGTGTAAATTAAACAGTTTCTGCACTTCATCTCCATTTAACCTGCAAACCTCGCTTGTTTTATTGTTCACAGCAGTGGAGTGTGTAAATTACGAGCCATTATGGAGTTCCTTATTTGGTTATCACTTGTTCCTCCCTTGTCGGTTTTACTCCCCATTATCTCTTTTTCTCATGCAGTTTTTTTTATTGAGCCCTAAGATGCAGAGTATGCTACACTATAAGTTGCCCTGCCTCAGCAATCACACAGCCTCCCGGGTCCAATCTTCTGATTGGTAAATTCCTGTGATCAGGTCAAATTATTTTTTTTGCAATATATACATTAAATAAACAAAATGACTACTGGGTATCAGGGGGAAATCCAATATCCAGAGTGTCATGTGACATTCACAATGGTTATGGTGATGAATACCAGATCGGAGATTAAGAGTAAAGTGGACATTAAGTGTAGAGTGGAGATTAAGGTAGGCTTTTTCCGGAGTATGTGACTGAAAGAATAAGCTCAGCAGAATGAGATAATTGAGGTGTGTGTTTAGAACACATTCTCTTGCTATCTCTGCTCCTATCTCAGATGTTTTGATTCTTCATTGTTTGTCATTATCAACAATACAGCATTCCTTATTAGGTCAGGGAAACAGCTGCCCCTTTAAGGAAAAACAAAATCGTTCTCCATGCTCAAGATGTGTATGAACGCTAACATCTAATTAAGCAAGAAATGAGATTAGTGTCAGAGTAAATAGATTGAATGAATGCAGAGCAGATGACTTGGTGGGATTACAGCTAACTGCCTCTGGAGCTGTGGCATCCCAGGGAAAAAAAAGGGTAGGCTGGTACATCATCATGCGCAAAGCTCCTGCTTTTCACGTGTCCGTCAGTTGACTAGAGTGTAGTGCACAATTTTAAATATAGTGGAAACCTTTAAGCTTCTATGCTTCCATGCGATTTCGATTCAAGGCGCATCAATGTGGTTCTTCTGTGATTCTTGATGGATCGTAATGAATCCCAATTCTATACACAATGCTTCAAATGGTCTACTTTGGCTCCAGCATGTCTGAGTTTTCACAAGAGCACAGGGGCCTCAGACATTTCCTGATGAAACTTTCACTTTGTCCTTACTGAATGTGGAAGCTTGCTCAAGGTTGAAACAGGAACAGTAGAGGATGGTTTCCTTCCAATTCTCGATGGCAAAATGTTCTGTGTATATGCTTTCAAATAAATGCTTAATGCTGAAATGACCAAGCATACAGATTGCAGATTAGACATGTACAGTACAGGCACATTTCATTCTTAAGTTTAGTCTTTTCAATTTAAAGTTTGTTTTTTTTCTTGCCTGTTTTGCTGATTAGAGTTAAACTCATATATTGGGAGTAGCTGATTCTTTGTACAAATCAGAATTATGGATTTATGTACCCTAGAACCTGAAATGATTTCTTTCCTGCTCACTAGGCCTCATTTCCCCGTGACTGGGTAGGATCGAAACTACATTTAACCAATTTTTTTAAAGCAAGATATTCAACTTCACATCTTTTAAAGTCAAAAGAAATAATTGTGTAGTTGGACTGTTACAAGACAAAATGTTATTTTCAAGATGCCATTCATCCTTTCATATTCATGAACTGCTCCTGATATTGGATATTGTGTATTTCTGCATTGTTATTTCTACAACACTTATGCAAGCGTAGCGCTGTTACCAATGAGTTTAATCACATTCTGCACACAAAGCCCCTGATCAAACAAATAAGAAGCGTTAATCATAATTAAAAAGAAGTTACGGGTATATCTTTCTACTTAATTATTATTTGATACCTCTTTAGTTTCATAATAAATATTTTAAACTTTGAAACCAGTGACTTTATTCTGACAGGAAATAAAGCTGTCTGAACTAACACTATTAACCAGAAATATTCCCTAAGACTACAACTGCAGCTGAGGATTCCAGTGATAATTACACATTAAAACAAAGTGTAAAAATGGTTTCTGCTGTTTGAAATAGAAAAAAAAGTATGTGCTGTATTTTGAGTTGGCACCATATGAAACACTGAGATTGCCCTAAACAACACTTGGCAGAAATGCTGTCATAAACTTGTCATGAACTCCTTTTAATTGTAAAAGTCATACACAGGAAGTGTGGAGTAAATCAGAAGAACAGGTGCTCAGGCCTGCACTGTGTCATTCCTCTGCTTTGATTGCACATTGGCTTATTTCATGACAAAACCTGATGGTGGATTTTGCCTCTGTTTATTTGGACTGGCCTCCTGGCAACATTGATCATTGTGGTTTCCCTGTACAGGGATCTCTCTCCTTTTCTCTCCCTCTCTGTTTCTCTCTCTGTTTCTCTCTCTCATTGCCTCTGCAGATCATAGCTTTAACCCAATTAGCTTCTTGAACCTTCCCTACTTCATGGAATAAAGCTACAATTGGGGAAAGTCTGAGCGACAGCTAGCACTAAGGTCGGTAGGGAGAGTGAGTTGCTGAGAGAGTAAAGTATATAAGAGAAGGTGAAAATGCACTTGACGAATGGTTGGCAGTAAAAGACAGAGTAACACATGGATTTGTCCTTGTCTTGCTGGTGAAGTCCCGATGAGAGGTGATAAGGCAGATTCATTTCTCCTTTCTGAGCAGAAATGTTTCCTCTTGGGACAGCCTGTCTCTCCCAAGATGTACAGTGGCTGGTTTTAGATTTCAAGAATAATGATGAATGTAAGCTGTAAGCACACTCATATATTACAACTCCAGGTAGTCACACTGCGATTTTTACAAAAGCTTTCTTTCTCTTATGGCATGAGTGTCATCTGTGCTCTGTTTATTGTTGTGCTCTATTACTGTGATGAACTACTATATGCTAATACACTAAATACACTAGCTGCTAATTCTAAATATAGGACTAAGTCAGGGGTTACCATCTCTAGAATTTGTTACATTACACAGTTTCCTCCTGTTCTAAGGAAACACTATCCAAAGACTAAAGTGCTTGAAGTGTCTGGTTTACATAATAATCACCAAAAGAAGGTCACCAAAACTTCACTAAATTATTTTGATTAATATTTACTAGGTCTGTTAACAGAGTCTGATACTTTAAGAGATAAAACATGGATACAAATCTCATTATGAAGGGCATTATTCACACCAGGGTGAACACCTCTAATCTGTAATAATCTACTGTATGTTTATGTAAGACTATTTTTGTCTGTAAGGCTCAGATACCAGCTCAGTTTAGCACAAACATTGTGACTTTGCTAAATTTATTTTTAAACAGAGAGAGCCACCAGGATACATACTAGCAAAGAATGATTACCCTGTGTATCAGGTTGTTGTTTTAAGGGCGGGCTTTTGATTGGGTTACTAAAGGGAAATTTTGAATGTGTTTTAGTTGAAAGGAAAAGCTAGACTTAGCTAACTACAGGCCAAATTGCAGACTAAAATTTTGAAGCAAACAAAGCAGAAAAAGCATTTTCTTTCCACAAATGGGAGCACATATGCAATATTTCCGGTTTTCTTCTTTTTTGAAGTCCTCTGCACTAAAACGTTTTCCTCCTCACTAATTTTGGTTTTTCAGACAGGAGCGAATTATTTGCTTCAGGTAAATTTTTTTATTATAAAATGCTGTTGATTATAATCAGCAGTACTGCACGCTCAAACTCAGAGGCAAATCACGAGTCACAATTATATATGTACAGTGTTGTGTATTCCTCTGTGCAGGACTGATATGAGAGATCCAGTGGTGGCAAAAGTACACACATCTTTCATTCCAGTAGAAGTACAAATACTCATGTTTTAAAAGACTAAACTTTAAGCACTGACTGCACTTTTTTTTACTCAAGTTAATGTAAAGAAGTTTGGGCTCTGGCATGTACTTAAGTAAAAAGTTGCCGTTACTACAACCTTTTTTAGTGTCACGCTCACATCAGATTTATATGTTAATACAAAAGTTACCTAATGAATGTATCCAGGCTATGAGAGACATTTTTTGGATCATGTCATCAAATAGATTACAACTAAAATAACAAACCTGTTTTGAATATGTAAGAAGTAGAAAGTACAGATATTTGTGTAAAAGTACAAGTACTTACAATTCGTTCCTTCACACCTCTGGAGAGATCTAGATGTAATAATAATTTATTTGGGGAATAATCCACCTTGTAGAAGCTCTGACTCAAAGACCTGAGACTGTTTTGAGTGCAAAAGTAAATTTTACCCAGTATTAGATAGTGTTCCTAATAAAGTGCCCATTGTGTGAATATTCTAATGGTATGCATGGTGTACAGATTTGCAACATAAAAAACTAGACAACATGGAGGCATCTCTGTCTATGCACTGTCATTGAGCTTTTTTTGCTACACATAAGACAAGGCTAGATTAGCTTTAATTGCATTGCTGGTTGTTTTGTTGCTTCTCCGACGTCCAACAGTAAATCCACCAAGTCTTTGTGCATTATAATTTAAAAGAAGGACACGCCACAGAATCAGACCACTTACCCTAATAGGGAACCCCTGTCAAACTCTAAACTCAATCATAACTGCTACTGGCGTGTTCCCATCCTTTCTCTCGTTCTGTCTGTCTCCTTCTCTCTGTCTACCCTCCGTTTGCTGGTAGGCTGCAGCTTTATGTATGGCCTAAGTGTTGTTAGGACCGCTTTAATTTATAATGGCAGGTTCTATAAACATGTGGGGAAACCTCACCATGGAGACAGCACTAAAACAAATTCATAATATAGAGGCGCATTTATAAGGGCCGACCTTCCCTGCTCCTCACTCGTGAGTCTGGCATTTGTGTGTGTGTGTGTGTGTGTGTGTGTGTGAATACGTTCGTGTCTACTTCACGCACACACACACTTGAACCTGGTTGATGTATATCTGTGTAGTTGTAATTTTTTAGTAATTGTAGTCTACAGTCGATATATTTTGTCAGCCAGTAAAACCAGTAATAAAATGTGAGGTAAACAAGATTAATAATTTCCAGGAATAAATTTCATACTTGTTTATCTATTTTTTATTTTATTTAACTACATAATGACTTAATATATACTTTCATTTGTGCTGAACTATACAGATATACTGTATAATGCAATGGCTATTAATAATTCGAGGTTTATTTAGGCATGCTCATGCTTATCCGTCAAAACGCCACTTTCTATGCATTTACTGATGATTAATTTCAGTATCACAGTGCAGTGAATTCCTATCTCTCCGTGTCCCCTTTCCAGGAGACGATTCTCTCGCTCTGTGTTAATAGTTTCCATTAGGAGAGAATAGAGAGCGAAAGCTTTGCCTAAAGGTCAGCCTGATTGGACCATAAATACCACATCAGCAGCTCATTCTCCATTAAAGCACACGTGAGTCTGTACTGTGCACAGCACTTGGTGTCATCGAGCCATAAATTTCACAATGTTTGTGCAAGTAAGTGTGCGTGCTTATATACATTTGTGAACCCCGTATATAATTGCACAATTTGTCATCAACGAAGAGGCTAACATTTTATGATTTTTTAAATTATGTTTTATAAAAACTTTGTATACAATCTGTATAAAATATGAAATAAATCTATTTTTATTAGTGTAATATTTATGCTGAAGTTTAATGCTAGAAATTAAGAATATATTAACAAAATGCAGTCAAAGGTAATAAGAATAATAATATATGTTACTCTTATTCTATTCTATTCTATTCTATTCTATTCTATTCTATTCTATTCTATTCTATTCTATTCTATTCTATTCTTTAGAACAGAATGCCATGTAGATCTGAATGCACATTGTCACATAGGCAAGCATTAGATTCCTCAGCTATGGACTAATTATTAGGTCTTTGATGTGAAGCAGTCTGCAAATTCAGCGTAATGTACTGTGTTGTAGAGCTGCTTGTGTCCTGCAGGATGGGATGAACATCTGCTGCAGCTGCTGTATAACCTGCTTGGCTCTGGGTTTGTGTGCTGTGACAGTGAGCACTGAGGTAATGTTTTTGTCTCATGAATTTGGTTTAAGAGACAGTGGCTGCTTTGTGTGCACGTAGTGAGTGTGTGTTTGTGTATGTTCGTGTGTGTGTGTGTGTGTGTGTGTGTGTGTGTGTGTGTGTGTGTGTGTGTTTTAGAATTATATGGTCTGGATGGACAAGCTAATATGCTTGAATACATCTTCAGAAGTCTTTTAGTGAACTAGGGCTACTGTTACTCACATACACTATATGGACAAAAGTATTGGGACACCTGACCTTTTCTGCCATATGTGGTTCTTCTCCAAACTGTTACTACTAAGCTGGAGGCACACAATTGTATAGGATGTCTCTGGATGTGGTATAACAAAATTTTGCATTCACTTGAACTTGGAAACCTAAATCTGTTCCAGAATGGCAATTACCCTGTGCCCAAAGTGAGCTATATGAAGATATGGTTTACATGGTTTTTAGTGGAAGATCTTGAGTGGCCTTCGATAGGGCTCTCATCTCAACCCCACTGAAAACCTTTTAGATGAAAAGGAATGCGACTCCTCCCCAGGCCTTCTTACCTCACCTCCATCAGTACCTGACTTTTCTAACATTCTTTGTGGGTAATGAACACAAATGTCTACAAGCACACACCAAAATCTACTTGAACATCTTGCCAGAAGAGTGGGGAGATCTATAATGGTTAACCAGTACTAAATGTGGAATGCGATGCTCAAAAAGCACATACCATACTTAGACCAGGTGTCTGCAAACTTTTGGCAGTATAGTGTATGTGTTATATACTTTAAAACCTCCCGATTACACACTTTAACAAGCTTATTAGTATAGTAGTATAATGCCTGTTAAAAACTAATACTATTACAGGAAACATTAAATATTTGTCAGCATTTACATTCCATTTACATTTATGGCATTTAGCAGACACCCTTGTCTAGAGCGATGTACAAACGTGCTTTGAGTCTCAATCAATTAATAAATCTACACTGGTACACTAGATTACAACTTAAGATAAACCTCTTAACAGAGTTGTGTGCTGAACAAAGCAAACTTGGAAAGTGTTAGTTTAAGTGTTTCAGGAAGAGGTAGGTCTTCACCCGTCGCTTGAAGATAGCCAGGGACTTTGCTGTTTGGACATCTAGGGGAAGTTCATTTCACCACCTTGGTGCCAGAACAGAGAAAAACATTGAAGTATACTTACCTCTCACCCTGATAGAAGGTGGTACCAGTCGGGCAGTGCTAGAGGATCTCAGACAGCGTCGTGCAGGATTGATGAGGTCTCTGAGGTAGGATGGTGCTGGTCCATTTTTGGCCTTGTATGCAAGCATCAGTGTTTTGAATCTGATCCGTACAGCTACCAAAATCCAGTGGAGGGAGCGCAGTAGTGAGGTGGTTTGGGAGAACATTATCAGGTTGAAGTCGTGCAGATGTGTTTTGGATCATTTGCAGTGGACGAATAGCATTCAAAGGTGGACCTGGAAATGACAAGAGACTGAACAAGCAACTGAGCAGCCTGTGTGAACAGCACATGTCTACATGTATGCCACAAAAAGATCAAGCTCACTTGAATCACAAAGATAATTAGCACTTGTATAGAAATATTGTCCATTTGTCAAGCTTTTGTTGTTGTCGTCACTGTTCTATGATTTGGTATAGTAGAGCTTTCAGGTTGTTTTGTCCTTGAGCTGTTTATGGATTTTAGTCATCCTGTTAAAATAAGAATTAGTTTTTGTGGATTAATCTTGAAGAAACTTGGCCAAAGAGATATCATTAAGAACTTACAAAGGCCCCGGAAAGTCTACAGAAATAAGCGAACACACCTCAATGCTGACACATCTCTATAATACTCATCAGCACTGACTGAAAAGGCAAATGTGAAATACAGACCTAAATGTAATGGAGGGGAATAATGTGGATTATTTCATCCATTATCCTTATCCTGTAGTTTGAATGAAAGGGGTAAAGATTTTCTGTTAACCATGCCTGCCTCACATCATTTTTATTATTCCACATATGTAATGCATTATCAACTCTAATACTTTAATTGTCAAGTTATAGATCAATAGTCTTGTGTATAATATCATGACTAGCCATCACTGCTATAGGATAGTAATGCTTCCCTCAACTTTACTTCAGAAGTTGAGTCAGAGAGCAAAGTTAGAGTTTATATCACTTCATTTGACCTCTGTTCTTTCAAAGTACAAAAGTGGGTAAAAGCATGGATAGGTAGCTATCTACAATAAGTACAGCCAACAGACGAGATACTGTAGCTCAAATTGCTAAAGAAGTTAATGCTGTTAATGAAGTTAATGGGTCAGGACTGTTTTGGCAGCAAAAGGGGGAGCAACACAATTTTTAGCAGGTGGTCATAATGTTATGCCTGATCAGTGGTCTTAAAGTTATGCCTGATCTGTGTAGTTGTAATGTAAAATTGAATAAATATATCTTTACTGTAAGTAACATATCGATTTCACACAAGGTCAAGAAATGCTGGCCTTAAAAATGCTCTGTCAAAAGCGCCATGCTTTTCACATCATGGTCTTTGTAATCATCTCTGTATTTCAATACTCTCCCAAAGGGATTCCTCAGTTCTCCTGAATGGTTAGATTTCCCTCACTCAGCAGAAATGCTGAAACCCCTTAGATATATGGCGAAACATCAACAAGATCAATCTGCCTTGATTTATTCTTCTGGGTATTTACAACACTGCAAATAATGTGATCCGGCTCTAATGTCCAGATGCTTCTGAAAATCTTTTACTTGACAAATCTGGTATGGTAAATGAGTGTTGTACTTAAACGGTAGAGATAGCTCAGAATTCAGGGCTAATGGTTATCATCTGTATTTGTTGAATAAGATTTTTTTCTTTTTTAAACAGCCACATTTCTTTAAATGGACTAGTAAAAAGAAAAAAATAAGGAGCGGCCACATCTTGTAAGGTAAGAACATAGTGTATAGCTGGAAAATGTAGCCGAAGTCATATGTAAAAAGTTATACCTCGTGGAATTTTTGTGTAAATGGTGGGAGTAGCAGAAATAAATGTTGTTGCAGCTTTCATATACACAGATCAGCCAAAACAATAAAAACCACCTGTCAATATTGTGTAGGTCCTTTTTATGTCACCAAAACTGCCGTAACACAATGGTGCATTTACTCTCAAAGACCAGTGTCGCCCACTAAGATGTTAGCAGCAGACACTTCAAGATGTGTAAGATAAATCAGGTTTGTTTGTCCAGCACATCTCAGATGCTCAATTGAATTGAGATTTGGGGAATCTTTAGCAACTGTCCTTTCTTGGACAATCTTTAGTATATACTAACCATGGCACACCAGGAAGAGCCCACAGGCCCTGCAGATTAGTAGATACACTGACACAGTCATTTAACCATTACAATTTGGCCCTTGTTGGAGTCACTCAGATCCATATGTTTGCTTATTTTCCCGCTTTCAACACACCAACCTTAAAAACTGACTGTTTACTTGCTGCATAAAATATTCTATCCCTATATAGGTGCCACTATAATGAGATAATCAGTGCTCACTTTACCTCTAATTGGTTTTAGTGTTATGGCTGATTGGTATAAATGGTACACTGGATATTTGGAAGATTTTCCTGTTTTTTTTATGTTACAAAGGAGCACCTTAATTCAATTAAATAATTAAATGGTGACACCTGCGATGTTTAATGGTTTAGAGTCAGTGGCATTGAGTAAAAGACAGGAGGTGGAGCTGAAGGTAGTAGAGCTGAAAATGTTAAGATTTTTGTTGGGAGTGATGAGGATGGACAGGATTAGAAATGAGTTTATTAGAAGGACAGCGCATGTAGGACGTTTTGAAGACAAGCTGAGGGAGGCGAGATTGAGATGGTTTGGAAATGTGCAAAGGAGGGACATGGGGTATATCGGTAGGAGAATGCTGAGGATGGAGCCACCAGGAAGGAGGAAAAGAGAAAGGCCAAGGAGGAGGTTTATGGATGTGGTGAGGGAAGACATGCAGGTAGTTGGTTTGAAAGAGGCAGATGTAGAGGACAGGGGTGTATGGAGACAAGTGTATGTGGCGACCCTTAATGGGAGAAGCCGAAGAAGAAGAAGAAGAAGAAGAAGAATTAAATTAAAAAAAAATTTATTGAATGTGCACAAGATATATTAATGCTTTACAGCAATTTGTATTTACAATATATATATATATATATATATATATATATATATATATATATATACTTATTTATCTGCACTATTTGCACGATTGCTACTTTTTGCACTTCTGGTAGATGCCAAACTGCATTTCGTTGCTGTGTAACTGTACTATGCCATGACAATAAAGTATCTATGTGTGTACACACACATACATTTTTATTCAATTATATTGTATTAGTATACCTAATCATTGAGCAAGACACCCTCCAAAATATCTAGATAATAACATAAATTTTCTTCATATACTCAATTAAAATACTAGATACGTCATACAAAACATTTATTTTAAACTGTATAAAATTATATAAGTATAAATAATAATAATAATAATAATAATAATAATAATAAGCCCCACACTTCAAAAAACACACTTCACCTGTGTTCTGAGCTGCACGGCATCGGGAGAAAAACTTCACCAATGGTGATTTTTAAACGCACGACGATGCCAAAAGATAACTCCCGAGAGAAATTGTTGTGAAAGGAAGGAGGAAGACAGTGAACAATGACTTTCTTCGTAGGCTACTGTTTAGATACTGTCTTTCGTTAAAGCCTGTGTAAAGTTCATTAGTTTCAGTGTAGACACCTGCGGCTTATAGACAGGTGCGGCGTATTTATGTTCAAAATAAAAATCTTTGTAAAATTCAGTAGGCTTATATTTGGGTGCGCTCAATAGTTTGGGTATTACGATAGTTAATTTTATGGATATACAGTGCAAATATTAATTTTATGTGGCATGAATCCATGATTAACTACACATTCATACATTTATAACATTTTTTAATAGAGCTGCATTTTTTTATAAAGCTGCATTTGTAATAGAGCTGCATTTTTAATAGAGCTAAATTGGTGGCAGGGTGGACTATACAGCTCAGCTCAGATCAGTATTTAAGAAAAATGTAATATTTATTATTTCTCATTAATGCCATTGTTGTATATGTAGTTATTTGATTAAGGTCACTCGTAAAATTTCCACGATAGTTAATCTGAAAAGTCTAATCGAGTCTAATCACTTGGATCCATGTCTGTCGGATGAAGTAAGTACATTAATATGAAGAACTGGAAATGCGTTCCTGGAAAGTATCAAACATGATCCTGAATAGATTGCTGTGGAAAAGTTGTGGTATCGCCGTACAGTTATTTATTTTTTTATAGACAGACAGCAGCCTGTTTCAGGCAGCTGACTGACTTTAGTAATGCGCTTTGTGGTCAACACACAGCGAGAAGTTGGTTTATATGGGTGATGTAACTGTCTTGAATGCTCTGTGTTGTGTCTCCTAACAGCTGCTGTAGTGCTGACAGGCAGGCTAGTGTAACCCTGACTGAACCCTGAATAGACACTGATGCCTTTCATGTCAACCAGAGATACTTTGTTTGAAGTCTTGGTCAAAGACATTTTTTGAGTGACCTTATAGTAATCCACTAAATGATAACAGTAATGGTAAGATAACACTGGACATCCTCTTCAGATTTCCTGTGTGCTGCCAAATAAGTTTATCTTTAGAGTGTTAAAAGGGCTACCATTAAGAAGTTAGTTGTTCACACCCGCTGGTCAGAGAGCACTGTTATGGAAACCCAGAATATGACATTATGCACCATTATGCTTTTACTGTCACCATGGTGAGTGAATTCTGGTGGGATTGTTGTTCCTAATCCTCGGTGTTATTCCAGTTTATAATTGGTCTTAGCCAAAAGATGTCCAATAGACTGTTTTTCTTCTAATCATATGCTCTCATGTACCTTTCCGGGAATCTGTTAAAAAATATTGAATGGAGGTACATTGCCGTATTTGTATCTGTTTAGACCCCACAATTTGGCATAAAGATAATCTAAATGATGTGTGTAATTACATATTCAGTTAAACCTCTATGTAAATTTCATATACTTACACCTTAATCACAGGAAGATTATGACATATTTAGTTTTGGCTACTTTTGACATGGAGCCACTAGCACTAATCATTTACGAGTCATGGTCTGCTTGTTAATTAAGCCAAGGTCAAGTAAACAACCCCCACCCAAACACACACACACACACACACACACACAAACATACACCATGCTTGGCAAGATTATCTATAAAGAGTATCCCTGACAGCAGCATGAACATTTTATACCAACACATTATTTAAACAAATCCTTTTATTAACAGATCACACAGTACAAAAGGCATAGACCAGTCTATTCTAATCTCCTTATATATTAGACATTCTTTCTATGTTTACTGTTTTAATCTTTTGCTAACTTAGAAAGATTAGCATAATTCCTGGTTTATGTAATCAGGGGAACTTTGGGTATTTGTGCATTTTATGCACTTTAAAACAGGCACACAGTTTGCAAAAGCAAAACCATGTTTGGACCAAAATAACACTAGAGCACTATAAAACGGGAACTAGGGAAAAATTCTGAGGTAGGAAAACGTGCACACTAGAGACCACAATTTAGCATTGCTGCACAAATAATGAAGGTGGGAGTGAGGAAGAGGTGGAACTAATTATGAGAAGCAAGAACAATAATCAAATCTGGAAAGTGGGAGACCAAGAGGGTCAAAATAGTAGCAGTTTAGAGGTATTAATGCAAGATTGTAGCAGTAATACCTAACAACTCCAGGGTCTCGGTTTCACCCTTTAACTAGAATGAGACTGATTTTGCTTATTGGATGCATACATTTGATTTGCTTATTGTTTGCATACACTGGTTTGTGTTTATATATATATATATATATATATATATATATATATATATATATATATATATATATATATATATATAAACACAAACCAGTGTATGCAAACAATAAGCAAAGACAACTAAACTGGATATATCTCTAACTGTAAAATATTAGCATACTGCTAATTGATAGCTGTCACAAAATAATGACTAGATCATTGTTCTATGACTAAATCATTGTTCATTGTTTACTGTGATCTCAAAGTATAAATTTAAATAAATACAATTCAAATAAAGTACACTCCCCGGCCACTTTAATAGGATCAGTGGCAGAGGGCCAGCCATTCCTTAATAAGAAACCTCAGAAGACATCCAATAGATAAAGATCTGCCAAATATGAGGGAGATTTTCTTTCAGGGAATCTCTACTTGGGGAATAACACTGGCACCGGTTTTCAAAATGCAGGTGTGCCAGGCTTGTCTTTTTTTCACACTATAGAATATAGAAGAAAAAGTGAGAGAAAAATTTAACTAATTTCATGTGGCTGGGTATTTGATCATGGTTAAGCCCCACACCAGCTCATTCATTCAACATGGAGTTATTCCACATTCCTTCATAACATCAGGAGCCTGGAGGTCATGCACTTCCCCACAAAGGACCGGGTGGCAGCAGCTGAAAGTGGAAATCTCTGTGAGAACTTTTTAGCAGATGGATAAAACAGTACTGAAAATCAACCAAGGAAATCTCCCTGGGACGAAGGTTTAATACTACCAGCTGTACCATGAGGTGATGTGGCCACTGAAAGATTGTTAAATTCCTCTAACAAATAGCCAGTCGGATTGATGGGAAAAGCCAACTCATACATTTGAAAGTGGTCCAGAAAGTGCTTGACTGAACTTGGTTGGAGAGAAGCTCTGTTGCTCTGATCCAAAGCCTAAAACAAAAAAACAGGGAAAGATTTATGCTCATTGCAGAAGTGTTAAGGGTGGAACAGGAGTGGTAAAAGGAAAAGTCCGTGTCTGTTGACCTTGTATTCTGTAAATGTAGGAAAACAGAAATGTAGTGATTCTCCTGTTGACGTCTGTGTTTTTTTTTTTAATGAATTGTAGACCAAGACTTTATGTTTTAGTTTTGCTATTAAAAAAAAAAAAAAAAAAAAAAAAAAAAAAAAAAAAAAAAAAAGGATAGGCGAATAGGCTGTGTGATGTCTTCAAGAGGTGTGTACATAATTAGAGAAAACTCTGGTGTGTTTTGCCAGTCGCTGAGGAAAAAGAGCTGTATGTTGTAAAGTTATTGAGAATCATGTGCTTGGGTGCAACAGCATATAAGTAATCTTGAGGAAACTATAAATGTTAAATGGGGTGAATCATTTTAACTGGTCTGGTCTGGAGCAAAAGAATTAGAAGAAAAAGAAGAAGAAGAAAAATAGAACATGTTATGAACGAATGACTTAAATCCCTTGCTTCTCTCACACATTTTTACAGCACTGTAGCCCAGAGGCCCTGACTTCACTTTTTCTTTTCGCCCCATGTGTAAATAAAAGCATTATATTTTGCAGTGGTCTGGGCTTTTTTTAAGAGTGAGGTTAGCAGTGCATTGAGTGGTGAAATGTCAGCACATAAATGCTTTAGCAAGGGCAGTAGAGTGTGTGTCAGATAGTGATTGTGCATATTAGTGCTTTTTTACACATGCGCACACATGCGCACACGCGCACACACACATATATACATATGTATATATATATATATATATATATATATATATATATATATATATATATATATATATATATATATATACATATATAAAAAGAACAGTTCTACAGAATTTTGCTTATAATTTTTTTGTTCTAAATAAACAGTTTAGAATTATTACTTGTTAACATAAACAGTTTACATTATTAAAACAATTTGACATAAAATAAATAAATCAATATTTATCATAAAAACGTCAATGATGACAGGAAATAGCAGTGAGTAGTCACGGTGATTCAAAGTGCGAGGCGGAGACAAAACAAATTTGTGGTCTGCCACTTAATATGTTCACGAAAAACTCAGATTTTAACTATGTTCCGCACGTAAAAAGGATTGCAGGCAGTACACATGTGCACCGAATTGAAATACGGGTATCGTTACACCCCTAATCTACAGTATAAATAAATAAATAAATAAACAAATAAAGATAGATAGATAGATAGATAGATAGATAGATAGATAGATAGATAGATAGATAGATAGATAGATAGATAGATAGATAGATAGATGAACTTTCATTGTGTACATCCTGTGCAACCGTGGTAAATTTGGGAAGTTGAAGCCGGTGACAGCATGTTTGTGCTGAATAGTGCTTATGGTGCCTGAGTTAAAGCTTGGTGATAATTGTCTGTGCACAGTAATGATATTGTCTGGAAATGTCAAGCCTCTCAGCACCTTCCACAAAACAATTAACCATGCTCACAGCCCCTCTTCCGCTCTATTTAGCCACCTCAGCAAATATCAAATACACAAAAGTGTTCCACAAGAGCCTATGATTGTGCACATTATCATTTCAAACCAGAGGTGCAAAGTGGGATTCCAGACAGTTGTATAGATGTGGAGAAGGCCACTAGGTGTTTGTTTGTTCATTTGTGTGCTTGTATTTTGATATATGGGTGTGGTTAAGTAGTAAAATCTTTTGGGGGGATTTGTCTGTACATAATTGTTGTAATTAATGCACCAAAAACGGTTGGTTCAGATTTACAGTCTTTAGTACTGTAACTAAATTTATTTTGTATACATTTTACAGTGGAAAGTAAATATTCTGTAGTAAAAACATTCTGTAGTAGTAACTGATAGAAATGGAAAGTACTTAGTATTTTATTTCCTGACATATTTAAAAATCTTTTTAATTTTTTTTATATGGAACAAATGTTGATTTCCCGCCATCTAGAGTTTTATGGGTGTTATGTAATGTGTTTTGTATTTTACGGGTGTTGCAAGTGTGAAACCTTGGAAAAATTTTTTTTTTTTAATAATTATATTTTATATATTTATATAAAATTACATATATTATATATATATATATATATATATATATATATATATATATATATATATATATATATATACATATATATATATATATGTGTATATATATATATATATATATATATATATATATATATATATATATATATATATATAGACACACACACACACACACACACACACACACACATATATACAGACGCCTCCCACCTTATGAACCAGTTATGTTCCAAACGGCTGTTCGTACCATAAATTTGTTTGTAAGTTGTTACTGTTTTTGTTATTGACTACACATATCTCCTATTGATGTAAGAGCTATAAATACTATCAAATACACAATAAAATATACTAAAACAAATAAAAATAATTGAAATACTGTATACAATATTTTGTATTAAGTAATAAACAAATCATAAAAATTTATATGAAAGAAATTCACTTACAAATTTCATAAGGCCTAGTCCAGTGCATCATGTAGACTCGTTATAGTCGACAACTAGCTAGTGGCGGCACTCCTCCGTTACGATTTGATTTGAAGTGTCCATAAGGTGGGGAGTGTCTGCATATATATATATATATATATATATATATATATATATATATATATATATATATATATATACACAAATTTGTAGAGAAGTTAAAATTTGTGCTTTGAGTACAATTCTCTCATACAAACCACTGGATTTCAACCTCATGGCAAAGAAGTCTGTGAGGATTAAAAAATTTTAATTATTGTTCTCATAAAGATGCCCAGGCTATAAGAAGATCCGTAACAGCCTGAAACTGAGTTACAGTACAATGGCCAGGGTCATACAGAGGTTTTCTAAGACGGGTTCCACTCGGAACAGGCAGCACAAGGGTCGATTAAAGAAGCTGAGTCCTTGTGCTGTGCAAAAAGAAGATGCAGAAGATCGCTTCAAAAACAGACGCATGAGTGCTGCAATTGTTTTATAGGTTGCAGAAGCGGAAGGTCTGCACTACAACAAGACAGTTTCCATGGCCGTTTCCCAAAAAGGAAGCCTTTTCGGAAGACAATCTGTCCAAGAGCATGAATTACCAAACCATGTCCTGTGGTCTGATGAGACTAAGATGAACTTGTTTGGCTCAGATGGCGTCCAGCAAGTGTGGCGTCGCCCTGGTGAGGCGTAATAAGAAAATTGTCATTGTCATCATGTTCTGAGGCTGCGAGTGCTGCTGGCACTCGGGAGCTGCAGTTCATTGAGGGAAACATAAATTCCAACATGTACTATGACATTCTGAAGCAGAACATGATGCCATACTCTGGGCTGAACGGCAGTTTTCCAACATAATAATTACCCCCAAACACACCGCCAAGATGACAACTGTCTTGCTGAGGAGGCTGAAAGTGAAGGTGATGAAGTATGTCTCCAGACCTGAACCCTATTGAGCACCTGTGGGACATCCTTAAGCAGAAGGTGGAAAAGCGCCATGTGTCAAACATCCAACAGCTCCGTGATGTCATTATGAAGGAGTGAAAGAGGATCCCAGCAATTGTATTCCCATTATTGTTTAGTATCACCTTGATTGACAGAGAAAAATATAATGTCATAATTTCTAAACAGGGAACACAGAGAAGTTTACTCTCTTTGATCTCTGGCCATGAATAGCTTTTGCATGGCAGAACTTGATGACACATGATGTCAGTACCTAAAAAAATGTAAGAAAAGAGGAAATGTTGAATAATGCTCCTTTTCCTGAAATGAATGTGAAATTGAACCAGTTTACACTGAGCATCTTAACACCAGTGAAACTGGAGCTGGAAACAGCTGTATGCCTGAAACTGTCTGAGAAAATCTCTTGAAGTTTCTGAATTGTTTTAACCTTAACATTTGAGACTATATACAGCTCTTCTTCAGGTTCATTCATGTGTTCTAAGGTTGTAGTTTTACCATATAGTTCTATTGATTCTATTATATGACTATGGAACTGCCTTCATCCTTAAAATAATGTTCTAACAATATACATTATATGTAATAAATAAATAAATATTAGAATATATTTATTAGCTAAGAAGGAAAACATGACAGAATGCGTTATTATAGGGATTAATCAATAACAGGGTGATGTGATGTATGAACACCCCAAAGTGGATTATTTTACAGCAGCATGTGCAGAAGAGTTGTACTGCTCATATTGCACCACAGTCTGCCAAAAATAACATTTTCTTTTTTATTTATAAACGACAAATTGTCCAAATATCCATATATTCTATATATTCATATATTTTTGTTGTTCAATTAAAAAAAGTGTGTTCCTTTTATCACATTATAGCAGCTATAAACAGTTCTTTACAAGTATTTTTTTTTTGTTATTGTTTATTACTAGACATACATGTGTACCATTTGCCATACAAGCCCATCTAACAGTGGACTAATATTTTGCCTACATGAGAATTTTTGAAAACTTGTCCAAGCCATAGATGTCATTTTTTGCTGTGCTTTTCTTGAATCCAGGCTTCTGTGAATATTAATCTTAAATTCCCTCACCAAAAGTCATGTCTGTTCAGCACTTTAATATGTACCTCATTTGTAAGGGTGTAGTAATATTTGGTTTTTCTCATGGGTCCTTGAAGGCCTTTAATCACAAATTCTGCCACTCTTTGCTATGGCATGCTCTTTATTTTTTTTCTTCTTGTATTTTGGGTCTTGCTTGCTTCGGAGAAGTTGACAGTCCCCAAGGACTTTGCTCAGCAGGGATTAGAAAAGCAGGAGCTCTGGTGTGTGCCTGGACAAATTTGCTGGCTATCGCTATTTAAGGTCTGTAGGTGCTATTTATAGAACTTTCTACTGTTACCATCTTTCCCCTACCAAGACAAAACCTCTCTCTTGTGTGTGTTAGATGGGTGTGTGATACTTGTGCACCTTCCTGTAAACCGCCAGGCGAATACGTTACAGCACATCTGTTTACCCCCTCATCGATCATGCCTGAATAAATTGTCCAGCTAAGCACTTTATAAAACCCTATTCATCATCCAGCATATTTAGACAAATATCCCGTGTCTCTCATCACACGTACAACGAGTTTTTGTACATTAATAATTGTTTGAGAGCTGAGAATTACTCTGCTTTCCAAAAACATCACAAGAGAACAAGCTTTAGAATCACTGAAACTCATACATAGTAAAGGTATCAGTGCGAACAATCCGGACCTCCCTTTTACCCCACTCTAGTTTACAGGTTTTGAATTATACTTGATATTTCCTTGGAAAGGAATACAAAGTAATCAGTCCTGTTTAGTAGCATACATTGCTAGGTCAACATGACAGAGTAGAGATGCTGCACATTGTTCAGGTAAAGAACATTCTGCCTCTGACCTGTTTCATTATTTACAAAATAATTAAATAGATAATATGGGGGTTTTTTTTGCAGAAAAAAACACAATCAGTGATGATGCAAATGTGTATGTATGCCTAAATTATTTAGGTTGAGGCTTTTGGAATAAACTTCACAATCAGCTCTTATGTAATGGCACTTTGGCACCATACAGAACACTACACATGAGATGTTTATCCTGCAGGAAATCTCACCATCATACCTCAGTTATTATATTCATTTTGTAATTAACAAATTGCAGATTCCATCTTAATGTCTCCATCAGTCCAGATTTCATAAACTCTAGATTATGACATACAGTTTTACTGTACCCTCCTATATATATATATATATATATATATATATATATATATATATATATATATATATATATATATATATATATATATATATATATATTAGGGTGTAAAGGTACACTTATTCATACCAAATGCCGAGTGCAATCCTTTTTACGTGCGGAATATAGTTAAAATCTGAGTTTCCTCAAGAACGTATTAGGTGGCGGACCGCAAGTTTGTTTAGTCTCCACCTTTGCATTTTATTATTATTATTAAAATGAAAACATACACAACAATGCCAGGGGTATAAAAAAGCGTTAGCGCAGTGTCACTTATCTTATCTTTTCATGTCCAGCTTCAAGAATATCTCTTGAAAAGAGAAAATCCTGACAATTCCGCATATCGAGAGAGTGAATGAATGAATGAAGGATGCGAGGAATGAAGACGTATTATGAAGATCTGTATCACCCAAATGGGGTCCAACAAATATTGTACAAACAAATTTGTTTTGTGCCAATTTAACTGATGAATCAATTTAATCAATATAATAAAAAGTGTATTGCATTAATTTTATCTATTGTATTTAATTTGTATTAATAAAATATTATTTTATATATTATTTAACCAATCAGGCATTTTATTTTCAGTTGTTTTAAAAATGTAAACTGTTGATCACAAATGTTAATAAAACAATGACAAGCAATTGTATGTTTGCATTCTACCTAACTGTAATGTGACTTTTTGTGTATGTTACACAAAATTCACACACACATTTTTTAAATTAAAAAATTGTATTTATTAATATTATAAAATATCATATGACAGGTAAAAATATAATACAATATGAGTTAAATGAATATAATTAAAATGTAATATTATAATATTTATGATTATTATATATTGTTTAGGAAAAGTCAGTCCTGTCTCCAAATACTTACTGAAATATACATATTTCTATAAACTATGGAACAGCAATCAAACAATAATGCAACCAGACAGACTGAACAGCCCATCATCGCTCTCAGAGAATTCTGCACTCCTTTAATTCTGTACTTATGTGCTAAATTTCTTAAGCAAGGAATCCCACTAATCATTCTTAAACTGTACCTTTATACGATTATACTTTTATTTTCATCTGTGTTACCTGTCTGCCCCTTGCTGTGAACACCACAGGCAGTGTGAACACCACAGGCAGTAAATGATGCAGTCAGTTATGCTGATACGATTGATAATAAGTGTGATGAGAGCGCCTCATCAGTTTAACCACATTATCTGTAAGGGTTTTCTACCACTAGGATTTTCTACATACACTACAATAGCCACACACAATCTCCAATCACAAGAAGAACAAGAAATCAGCTCCTGTATAAGAACAGTGCACCTGAAAGAAACCTCAGGTCTCATTTGTGCATAAATTAAATGGTTGTTCTCTTTTTTTGTGTGTTTCTTAATTTTGTTGTAATCAGAAACACTGAAGAAAATGAGGCATTTAATTAATGCCTCCAATTACTCAGAACCTCATCATCTTCTTCACCACTGCCATCATTATTATCAAGAGCACTGTGGCAGACACAAATATTGATATGATTTACCGCCAGGGTGTGCACTTTATTTTGCAGGAATCTGAATAGCTCCTTGCTTTGACCTCCAGAGACCATCATTTTGCTGATTTGAAGATTTAATTGCTGCTTTTTTTCATTTGGCATTTTTTCCTCTCTGGAAAAAGAGAATATGACTAAAATTTGCCACCTCGTTGAAATGTGACCCTGATCAGAAATGGATCTGCTTTTGGGCCCTTCTTCCTCTATTCAGTCTGATTTCTGCTGATTCAGCTCTCCTATTGTCTTTCTTGGATCATTTTACCAACTATCTGTTAGGAACTAATAAGGTAGGCTGAGCTGGGAGGTGAAAGCCAGCAGAAGAAAAGAATGTGTGTAGAGCCGGTGCATAATGCTCTTATCTTGTGATGTGGTCGGGCACGTAAACAAAACACACTTGATAATAAATAGCTATTTTTGCATGCAGCAGTCATTTAAGGTCCTTGTTTCTGTTATTTTTATGGGCAGAGTGATTCTGATGCTGCTATACATAAATCTGTGGTTTGACAAGTGGACAGCAGATGCTTTATGTGCTCTGCTTTCTGCTATGACAGATTAAAAAAGCTATTATATAGAATACTATATGAAACATTAAGATCAATGTTAGAATGGACTATACTTGTGCTTCTAAAATGTAGTAATTAGTAGATAAACTGAGTGACTTAATGTTTTTTTTCATCAAGGTAGTAGGGTCTGGGAAGCATATTTATGGTGATGGAAATCACAAACTATCACCAAAGTTGCTTTTATTATTAGGTTCTGAGATTGGACTGGAATTAAATGGGTTTAAACAAGTATAAATATGTTTAAATTGCATTTATCGAAAAATATGAAAACTATCAGAAAAGTTGAAGGTTTCCTGGTATAGAGCTATTTAATCGTGAAATAATTTTCACTAGTTAGAATTTTATTTTTATTCTTTTTAAATGTAATAATAATATAAAGTGGATTTGGTAAAGCTCGTATCTGGTGCTGAAATTTATTGCCATTTTCAAGTATCTGTCTCAGGTGCATCTACACTCTAACCTATTTCTTTACTTTGGTTTACTTTGTGTTTCTAATATTTACAGGTAATTACAGCATTTTGTTTAATTCATTTGCAGAAGTATTTAATTGAGTAAAATGTTCCAGCTACCCATTGTTTGCCTGCATGGTTATAATAACATATCACTCATCACTAGAGCAGAAGATAGTGATTGTCTATAAATCCCTGGAATTCTGGAATAGTGCAGAATTAGCAATAACATGAAAAAACTGTATGTTGATCCAGATCTCTAATCTCTATGCCCTTATTACATGCTCAGGAATTAAACCAGCTGTGAACAGCATAAATGATTTTGTTCAGATGACAGGGTAAAGAGCGTTCCTTCAGCAGTTAAGTGATGCTGTGCTGCATGGTGAGAGTCTGGTCCTGTTGGTGTGTTCGACTCATAAGTCCTGCTGTGCGCTGGTTTGATCCCAAATGTTCCGTCATGGATAGGGAGCACTGATCCACCAGCACTGTCTTTGTTTAAAGGTATTTCAGCTGAAAATAACTGGTACAGCCTGGGAACCTCTACTCTATGCTGCATGTTTCCCAGAGGTCCACTGATCCCCTTGCATTCACGCCAGCTGATTAGTGCAATTTAATTTATTAGTTAGAAACTAGGCATCATAGTTTTTATCATCATTTTTTGCTTCTCAGAAACATTTTATTTTTGGTTATTTTTTTAATTATGAAGAATATGCAAATACCATTGACAGTTATTGATATGCGTAGTTTAAAACTTTTTTATTACTATTTAATAATTTATTTTTTATTTTTTATTTGTATTATTCCAACTGCATTAACAACACTAAAAACTTTTTAGGTTAACTACAACTTGCTTTACTTTATTTTTTAGTCATTTTAGTTTTGTAACGGAGTCATTTGATCCAATAATGATTGTAAGAGTGGTTGTATATCATTTATATATTAACAAAATTATAATACAGTGTAGACTCACGTGCCTCAGATTGACTTGTTTCCACTCCTTTAATTTAAGTGATTAAAGTTATTCATTGACCTGTGTGAAACATGCACTTGATGTACAGTACATGTGAACAGTATTTTTTTCCACATAATAACATTAATGGTATGATAAAAGGTTGTTCGGACTTTTGTGTATCACAATAAAAAGCTATAAATAAAAACGTAAGTAATTAATTTCCTCTTTTAAAATACATCAAATAATATTAATTGTACCGCAAAAAAATTAAAACAAAATATATATAAGGATGTGATTCCTGGATAAGCATTTTAATTACATAGTTTAATCACTGCAGCAGTAATTGGAGTGGAGTGAGTTACACCACTGTTGGATGGTTTCACACTACAGTCCACACAAACATACAGAACAGTGTGGCAAGTGTAAAGTGAAGGATAATAAATAAACAGACCTTCTCACACATGGCACGGCTTTGGCCAGGATGTAGGGCTCAAATTTCTTCAGTTAGATTTCTATTTTCTATGCAAGCATGTCGGATCAAGGTCTCAGCCACATCTGCAAAATCAGTACTGACTGATCATTTTTTGGGGCTTTTATCTTAATCCCTCTCACAGCTCTGTATGATATGTTGATTTAGTTTATACTTTCATTTATTTATCGTAAGTCATTCTGGAACCTTACAGAGTGAAAAAGAGAATAAATGATTGTGTTGATATTTTAGAGTGAAACCTGATCTTGTCCTTGTGGTCATTTGTAGGCATTAAGCTGCCCTTGTCTTTGTGTGTGTGTGTGTGTGTGTGTGTGTGTGTGTGTGGGTCACAGTTTCCTGCTGGTGTTCAGCTGTCTGGTGCTCTCTGTCTTCTCCACCATTCCCACCCATCAGGAAACTGCCAACCAGGGCCTCTTCATCTTGGTAAGAAGTTTAAGTGTCCCAGTATGCATGTGCATATTTACACACACACACACACACACACACACACACACACACACACACACACACACACACACACACACACACACACACATATGCACACATATGGAATATATATACAATGGAAGAAACAAAAGCAACACCATGTGTCACTTATTCTACACTCCAAATTGGTTGAAAACCAGGTACAATAAGTGGAAACATTTAAACATTTATTTTTAACTGCTTCATCCTAGTCACAGTCATAGCATGTATCCAAAGCCTATCCAAAGCAAAACACTGGGCATGAGTCAGGAATACACCCTTGACAGAACACAAGTACAGTGTACTCATACACTCATTCACAACTAGGAAAACTTTTCATAGCTAATCTAATGACATGTTGGGAAGTGGAAACTAGTGAACTTGGAGCAAACCAAAGGTGACACAAAATGTGAAACCCCACATGCACTGTAACCTGAGGAGTTTAGGATTGAACCTGAAACTGTAACAAACAACCTCTGCTCCAAATATGTGAAAATATAACTTACTAACGTATTTAACAACCAAAAAATCATTTATAAATGGTTTAAATCATCTTTTGTGTGTAAACCTTCAGCTGGTATGATCTGTTTTGCTGCTACTAAATTTTAAACCTTTAACCAGCAAAATGAATTTAATGTCAGAGGATTGATTGAAGCTTGCCTTACCTTCAGAGAACATTAGTCTTGTTTTAGCTGATTTCCACCTACTTTCCACTTAGTATTGCTTCCAAAAATCCAAATTGTCATTTTCAATATGAGAAGACATTTCTTTGGAACAACGTTATATACCTGTTTTCTGTGTCGTTTTAGAGGTGTGTCCTAAAATATTGTGAATAAGAGTCATTTTTAATTTGGAGACAGTGTGGAATATGCCTTGGTTGCATGTCTTTATTTTTTGCAGCACATCATTTTTTTGCTAAGTGCATTATCATATGGTTGACAGCATTTGTTACTCTGTAAGCATAATCAAGGATAAAAAAAAAAGGAAAGGACTTGTTTAAAAAAAATCTTTCAGATATAGTTTGTCATTTTTTTCTTTATATGCTTGTAGTAATGTCTTAAGCTTTCGTGTATCAGACTGATCGGCTGATTGGAAGGTTGCAAAATGGGCAGTTTAGTGTCACGTTTCTTCGTGGCCACATTATGTTTGCATCTTGTTTTACAGTAGGCTTTTTGCATACAGAAAGTGCAGTGTAAGCACACAGCACAGGATTCAGGTGTCCTGAACCAATAATCTTAACAGCAATAATATCCATTTGGCCATTATGAAGTGCTTTTGAAGGGGGTAATGGAAGCTTCTCACTCTCTCACTCTCTGAAATAATAAAGAATATTTCCTGGCTGCTTTAACACAGCAATTACCTTATCGAGTCATTAGTAGGACTATTCTGTATATGTCGGTCGATTTATACAAATATATATAATCCTGCCATCCATCCAGCTTTTCTGCCTTTTAGGTCATGTGCTACTGTATAGTGCACTGTTTGGGAAAAGGCATTTTGTAGTGTTGTCTGAAATGTGAATGGCCAAATTGTATTTTTTGGATATTACTATTAGTCATTGTAAATAGAGTATCAAGTTCCTTATTTACCTTCAAATTTCAGGATGCATTATATATTATATTAATAAAAATGTATTCAATAGTTATTTCTTTTTTTTTTTTTATTCTTTATTATTTATCTTCTTGTTTTTGTGTGAAACACAAAATTTGGAATATCTAGGTTATTAAATTCACACTTATCTTAATTCAGTCTCCCTCATTGCTGCTGCTTTGTATAATAATGCTCTATAGAACAGTCTATATATAAAATAGTGAACGAATAAGTGAGGGAGTGTTTTCATGCACAGCATAAGCTTCCCATTACAAATAGTCAATACAACAATAGGATTGGACAAATAATAAATCCATTAGCTAGTCCAGCAGGCAAGTCAAAGTGTCGTATTTTTGTAGCCCGGAAACCAAATTGACTAAGCTAAAAAAGTGATAGCTAACGTAATATAATAGCACATGAGCTACCGTGCTAGTTATATTAAGTGCAGACTATGGGAAGACAAATCAGTATACTGTAAAAATAATATGAATATGAATTTGGGGAGGGGACAAGTGTGCAGTCATAGTACTTATCCCACTACTGTAAAGATTATTTGATAGCGTTATTTGACAGCTTGGTGACTTATGTTTAGGCGGTAATCATGTGATTATCATGCATTTTATCCATAAATGAGAATTACTTAGTAAAATATATTCTTTCATCAACCAGATTGTTATTTTATGGTAATATTTCTATAAATTTTATACTTATAAATAATTAGATATAATATATATAATATAATTTACAAATTCCTTTGCATAACATAATTCTTTTGGTGTTTGTATTTTCTGGAAGACTGGAGCATAAAGCTTTTAATTGATAGGATTTTTGTATTTATTTGTTTAATGATTTAATTTCTTAATTTCCCTTTCAGTGCTGTGATGGCTTCATCCAAGGGCCTAGGGTTTTGAAAATCACATTCAGATTTTTCAGTTTTCCAATATTTTACACTGTACAGCACAGACTGTTAATTGTAGATTTATCTAGCTGTGCACTGAAGGCTTTGTGTTCTCTTTGTGTCCAACAGGAGTTTGTGATGATTGTAGTGTTTGGTTTAGAGTACATTGTAAGAGTATGGGCAGCTGGCTGCTGCTGTCGCTACAGAGGATGGCAGGGTCGTCTCCGTTTTGCGAGGAAACCCTTCTGCATTATAGGTAAAGCCTGTGTTCTGATTATGAGCGTTTTTACAATTTATTCAGAAAATCTTGACCGTGCTTACTGTGCATATGTATTTTTCCCATGTCTGTAGACTTCATCGTGTTTGTGGCGTCACTGGCTGTGATAGCAGCAGGAACGCAGGGAAACATCTTTGCCACATCCGCGCTACGTAGTATGCGCTTCCTGCAGATACTGCGAATGGTGCGCATGGACCGCAGAGGTGGCACTTGGAAACTACTGGGCTCTGTAGTGTATGCACACAGCAAGGTAAATAGAAACATATATGCAGTTTAACTTCCCCATTTCTGTTTCTTTAGAGCATATACACTGTGACAAATAAAGGTGCCAGAAAGCACTTTTTAGAGCAGAGACCATTTTGCATCCCTAAAAGGATTTTAGGTCATTATTTTTCAGCTGTAAGCAGAATCTTTTTTATTTTTTGCTGCAAAAATCCTTCCACCTAATGGCAACATTGACGATGGGGGATTATTTTTGGTGGCACTGACAAAAATTGTTTTAGTTCCATCAGCCAAACATTCTATTATTAAACAGAAAATGGTTTGTATGTGACGTCACTCCAAAGACCCAATTTTGACCCAAAAAATTTTAACACTTCTTTTTCTCTTCTTCTTCTTTTCTTCTTCTTCTTCTTCTTCTTATTATTATTATTTTGGCTTCTCCCATTGGGGGTCGCCACAGCGGATCATCCGTCTCATACCCCCTGTCTTCTACATCTGACTCTTTAAAACCAACTACCTGCATGTCTTTCCTCACCACATCCATAAAACTCCTTCTTGGTGGCTCCATCCTCAGCATTTTCCTACCGATGTACCCCATGTCCCTCCTCTGCACATGTCCAAACCATCTTAATCGCACCTTCCTCACCTTGTCTCCAAAACGTCCTACATGCGCTGTCCTTCTAATAAACTAACTTCTAATCCTGTCCATCGTCGTCAATCCCAACGAAAACCTCAACATCTTCAGCTCTGCTACCTCCAGCTCCACCTCCTGTCTTTTACTCAATGCCACTGTCTCTAAATCATACAACATCGCAGGTCTCACCACAGTCCTTTTAACTTTCCCTTTCACTCTTGCAGACACTCTTCTATTACAAATCACTCCTGTCACTCTTCTCCACCCACTCCACCCTGCCTGCACTCTTAATTTTTTTTAACACTACAGTTCCTAAATGATCAGGCCATTTTACAAAGTAATAATCACATGTGCACTTAGTAAATGTCCACCAAGTAATTGCACGCAGAATCTTTGCTTGTTTGTTGTTAACCCTTTTTTAAATGTTTTTTTATTGATTACTAAATACTTTATCACCTGTTGTTATAGGAGCTTGTCACAGCATGGTACATTGGCTTCCTGGTACTGATATTTGCCTCATTTTTGGTCTATTTGGCCGAAAAGGACATCAACACAGAGTTCTCTACCTATGCAGACTCCCTCTGGTGGGGAACTGTGAGTACATTGCTGAGTCGTAGAATATGCTCTATAAGTTATTTCTCTGTGTGCACTTGGAGAATAGTGCACCTTAGAACACGAATTTGCTTTCAGACTTTTTATTCTCAGTGTCTGTTTTCCAGATTACACTGACTACAATTGGCTATGGTGACAAGACTCCTCACACGTGGCTCGGTCGTCTTCTAGCGGCAGGCTTTGCCTTGTTGGGGGTCTCTTTTTTTGCCCTGCCTGCAGTAAGTTTACCTGTTGCCCCACTGCCTGAATACTTTCTATCCATCACTGATGCTACACTATAAAAAATGCTATAACGTCACAGTTATTTACAGGTGAAATTGGCTTGTAAAACAAGTATGGTGATATCTTAATGTTGTATAAAATAACACATAAACCTGTACACTTGCTTATTTGGCTAATGTAATATACAGTTCAGCTGAAGGTTCCTGTCAAACCGTGACATGTCGGGATTTAAACACATCTTCTGATCTGTGACTCAAAGCCTTAACCAGTAAGTCCCCACAACTACACTTTAGCTGCTTCTATCACTGGAATAACTTGAGACTGCATTAAATCAGTAAATGCTCACTGAGCTAGTTTTGGTAACTCAGTGGATAAAATTTGCATGTCACATGGAAGAAGGTTATGTGTTCAAATCCCATCACCACCAAACTACATCATTTGCGTCATTGAGTGAGACCCCTTTAGTTCCACTTTATTCTGCATTGAGCAAATGCATATTTATGTGGCATTTTAAACTATGTAACTTGCAGCACTTTGCTTTCCTCAAAGGGAATCCTTGGTTCAGGTTTTGCACTGAAGGTTCAGGAGCAGCACAGACAGAAGCACTTTGAGAAGAGAAGAACTCCTGCAGCCACCCTCATTCAGGTGACAAACAACTTAGCAACACATCGATCCTGGATGAATCTTATGTAGAGATCTTAAAAGCTTTAAAGTCCGGTCATGCAAATGTGTTTCTGTGTGTTTGTGTTTTTAGGCTGCGTGGCGTCTCTATTCTACAGATGTTCGTCATTCGTATCTCACAGCTACCTGGTACTTCTATGACAGCATGCTCCCATCCTTCAGGTAAGTACAATCTCTGCCAACTAATCTAAAATCAGAGATTGCTGTTTGCCAGCAAACTGAACAGTCTCATGCAGAAGTTAAATAAATGATTCACTCCTTTCCGAGGCAGCTTTGCACATCAAGGTAACAGACCCTCATTTATTTTAATTTTTTTTTTTTTCACTTTACTAAAGTTTTTATCAACACAGAATGATAATTTTATACATATATAGAATAAACTAATTTGTTTATTTCTGTAATATGCAGTGCTGTTTGTGAGGGGTATTTTTCCAAAATCTGAACAGCACTAAAACTATTTAGTTGAAATCTACTTGTTATTGCTATTATTGCTTTTATTATTAGTAGTAGAATAATAGTAGACGTAGTAGTAGTAAATAAAAAGAGCCTCATACTCACTTGATATTTTTATGCGGTGACCCCAAAATGGTGTCAGGGTAGTGTTTATAGGGAGGTTAATTGAATATTAATTGAATGTTAATTCACACAAAAACCTAAAACTATTAGGCTTCAAATTATTATGAATAAAGTCAAGACTTGACCCAAACAATTGCTGAATTTAAAATGAAAGAGAAAGGTAGTTTCTTTTTTTTTGTTGTTATTTTCCTATGTTAAAAGACCAATTATTTATTGTTTTTCTTTAAACATAGGAAATCCGCTGTTAGTTGCTCCAAATTAGTTCAGGATTGCTCAGTGCACTCCTGTTCAGTTCCCCCTGAGAGCACCATTTTTGCTTTTAATACGAACTAAACTTAAAAAATTATACTCTTATAATTTATGTTCACATACATTTTTTTTTTGCATTTGCATTTTTATGAAACATTATTTCTACATTGTTTTTTTCAAGATTCATTTAGTTAAATAACTTAAAGAGACAGAATATGTGTTCTGAGTATGCATACCTTTATCCTTAAATCAAAATAATAAAAAAATCTAATATAAGTATGCTGATCCATTTTTTTAATGAAACATTTCTCTCTTTTTAAGTATGTATTTGTTTTTGCCTTCATTTCATGTTTTTTTTCTTTTGTCATGATTTTCTATGTTTAATTTATGTTTGCTCATGGGTCAGAGAATTGACGTTACTGTTCAGTCACCTTCAACGTCAACGTAACACCAAGAAGTTTCTTCACAACTACCACACGCTGCTGTCAGGGCTTCGGCCCTACAGTTCCCTCTATATGTCGGGGGACAGGTACGCTGCTGTCCAACTCCAAAATACGCATACACTGAACACGCATTTTGCTATTATTTCTAATAAATGACAAATAACCAGTTTTACACACAGTGCAAAAATATGTCTCAAGATACAATGAAGTGCAACATTCTGCCTCAAAGGAACTGCAGAAGTTACATTCGTGCTCCAGTTGCTCAGTGTTGTTTCCTGTCAATGCTTTTAACATATTACTCACACTACTCACACTCTTTTTCTGCTGTTTTGTTTCGCTGTCATTTTTTATATGCTGCTTAGGTTTCACTTTAGCCTTCCACTATCGCTTTCATGTAGCATGTTTGTAATTGCTGTGCACACACAAAATTGACAAGAACACCGGCGTGCTGTATTAATGCTGTTGGTCAGCACTTTTGTGTAGAAGTGTATTTTTTTAGAACATACGTCACAGCTGTCAGAATGCAAAATGTTTACTCATTTTTTTTAATTGCACAATTCAGCATTAAAAAATCTCCACCCTGAAAGTAAATGTGTTTATATGTTTACACTAAATATGTTTACATAGAAATGTTAGTGATGTATTTATTTTGTTGGTTTATGTTTTTTTTTTCTTTTTATGAGGTAGTAGCAATGGTCCTTCACACAGGCGTCGAAAGGGTGGACATTCAAAATTTATCAACAGTTTTTTAACATAAAACTTAACTGAAAATGGAAATGTTTGAATGTTAGCTTCTAAAGGAAGATGAGTGTTGGTCAATTGAGCAATGGTGAATTCAAGAAATAAATTCTGAAACAGCAAACACTGGCCTCATATGTATCACAGGATACTTGAATGCAATGCACATACTGTTAATGGACAGTTCTTACACTCACATGTGACTATTTAGTGATCTATGTGATGACCACTGTCTGCATCAATATTAAAATGATAGTTGAAGATTTTATTTAAACTCTATTTAGGTAGACTTGAGATGGGAGATAATATCCACTGCTTATCACTATCATGATCAGCAAGTAGTAAATTATAGAGGATTTTTTTTTAACTGAAATCAATATAGAGAATGTGCCGATGAAGAACCTAAAACTGAACTAAAACAAGAAATCAGAGTTTCATTACAAAAATTATCTTCAACCCCATGTTAATTATAATGATGAATAAGTAAATATTTTAGGGTGGAGCTTTCGTTTAATACTGTAAATGCATTTTATTATAACCCCATACATGACTCATCTATTCTTCTTGTCCATTTCCCTGTCTCTTTTTTTTTTATTTATCTTCCATCCTTCCATTCCTCAACAGTATAAGGAATTCTGAAGTCACAAGGTTTGTGTTCAGCTTTTGAGAGAATTTTGATTTCTCTCATGGATAAAGCTTGTTTGGCTGTGCTTTGCTCTGCTTTCTGAACTGTGTTGTCTTTCTTTGTGCTGATAAAGGAAATAATGACTGATTTTAATAAGTTAGTGTTGTTAAGCATTGCAGGTAATACATCCAGGCCTGGGGCACTCAGTAAATGTGTAAGCTTTCATAAAAAGGGCATGAAATGACTAATTTTCACATGTGGAATATATGCATGCTATCCCCTGCGTGCTAATGAGACCTGTCCTTTGTCATCTCCTTGGTAATTGTATTACCTGTCCTTTAACCTAATCTTTTATTCCCCCCCCTCCTCCCTTTTTTATGCCAGCAGCTGATCCCTGGATAGTTTATCAGGTTGCAAAGTGTTTAGGAGTCTAATAAGATTTGCAATGAGTGATCTCTAAATCACAGTTTTACCCAACTCATTTGGATATTAGTCTGTCCTCCTATATGACAAAGCTGCACTTGGATTTAAATGTCTGTTATCAGCTAATACCTTAGTTAAAGTAAAAGAAAACATTAAACATGGGAAAATACATGAACCTCATCTTTGATCATAGAATATTGCTGCACATCAAAACATCTCTTTCAAGATTTAATTACTAAGACGTAACTAAAAACAAAAGACAAAGATAAACACAAAAACTTACAAATATGTGATATAGACATGAACTTAGTTGCTCTAGAATGTGTATATATATATATATATATATATATATATATATATATATATATATATATATATATATATATATACTAGAAATTGCTGAAAATTAAAATAGTTGTGTGAGCAGTGTGAGTGAGTCTGAGATTATAAAGCTGTGTAGGCAAATTTATATGAAAATAATAATTGCGGCCAAAGTTGGGCAGGTTTTTAGACTGCTTTTTTTTTTTTTTTTTTTTACACCCAGCACAATGTCTTTGGAGTTTTAGTTGGAACAATTGGGATGGAAATGTGCTGTGCAAAGCACTGACAAGTTCTTATTTTTACTTAAATCGTTAAGCAGACGTGTGCGCAAAGTTCTATTGGCCAACCTACTGCACCCCTGTTAAAATGGTGACAACTTACAAATGCACTAATAAACATAATTAAATTAAAAATAAGGGGAAACCACATTTAGTTATTAGTGTGAGAAAATTAAGAAACCACACATATAAAAGCAGTCAATTTCCATTTTTTTTTAAATGGCCAAGTGAATGACAATGGTGTTTAATTATTTACACTTTTAAAATTTTACATTACACTTAAAAAAAAAAATTTTTTTAAACAATATTAATCATTTTATATGTGCACCCTGATTTCTATGTTTTCTTTTGCTTCAAATTGATCAAGAATCCCACTTCCAGAAAAAGACAAATTAGTGTTTGTCCACCTACAAATGATACAAACTACATTATAATCAACAATGATACATTTTCCATTTTCTTTAGCTGATAATAGACTTGGGAAAAGAACAAGTGTAATTGTATCCTTCCATGACCCATTCCCCTCACAGCCTTCACGCTTTGCCCTTTTGCCTTGTGTGTCTCCTCAGTCAGCTCATATCTAAAAAAAGAGGTTTCTTCCGGATTCATGGTGGCTGCAAGCAGAGGTATCCATGTCCCTGTGCCTGCTACACATTAGGCACGACTCTCCTTTGCCTGACAGTTTCAGGGCCTTACTGGTCCAGAGCTGCTTGGCTCAATGAGCCCAGAGACAGACAAGTGCCAATTAAAAATATATATATTTATATATTTACAGTTTATATTCTTTACAAGTGAGTTCTACGATTGTTCATTTACAGAATAGTAAAATGTATTGACTACAATTAAATGTACATTAAATACATTGACTTCTTTTTCTTCTTCTTTAATAAACTAAGAACTTTTAAAAAGCATGAAGAAGCGTTAATGTTGACTGAAATAGCATTGATTATTAATGCATCGATTATTATATTAATTGAGTTGATGTGAAGTGTTAGCCATTGAGAGATGTATTAGTTGCTTGCTTATGCTTCCATTTTAATGACTCTCTCACTGATGTCTGAATGCTGAACACCTGTACACCAGTTTACTTCATTCTCCAGTCAGCCAATCAATTACTGTTCATTTCAGAGTGTTAAAAAAAGATTTCTCAGTGATGACATGTGTACTGTTTCTAGTATATGAGTATTTTGGAAACGGATGTGATTTTTTTATGCACAGTAGTCTCTAGAGTTTACATCAAATGGCTTGGGGAAATGATCTTACAGTTAATCGATGTTTCTGTGGCTGGCGGTGCAGACAGGAAAGTGGTGAGCAGAGGGGAATGGTTATAGGAGTTACAGTAGTTTTACTGTCAGATTAATCCAGTCTGACCATTCACTTAGCACATCTGGCACAATGGCCTGGTTAAAGATCACACGTTTCCCATTTAAAGATTTGACGTGAACATTGTATGTATTTGCTTTGTAATTATGCATTACACTGCTAACACATGATTGGCTACTTGGATAATAACATAAATAGCAGATTGCAGGTGTTCCACACAAAGCATTCAGTGGATATATATGGTATTAGAACACTGGTAAAAAACTCTGATAAGGCAATCATGTGAGAACTTCAACAACTGATTTAATCATTGATTTCTAATCATTCCTCAATATTTTGCTATAAACAAAATACAAAACAAAACATTAATATTTTGTAAATAGAAAACTCAGAGTGAGGTGCTCACTTTGTTTTTGTGACTGAGATCACAGTCACTAATAAAGAACTCACAACTAAATAGTTGCCCATATGATTTTACTAAAATATAACTGAGAGTGAAAGGTGGCTCTGGGGTAGTAAACTCTGAATGTGGCATGAAGTGTGTGAAAAACAGAGCAGAAATAACAAGTACAATTCTGCTACTTCCCAGAGATTGAGGTTTGCCTTTGCTGAAAGTTTTGAGATAAACCATGAGATCATATTAGATTCATACTTTAAGGTTCTTCATTGTTTACTAAAAACAGTTGTTCATGGTTTATTTGAATATGAGTACCAGCATTATGAACAAGATTACCAATCTCAGGGGAGACTTAGTTCTTTTGTGGCATGTTTAAAGATTTTGATGATACTTGAAATTCAGAACTATGACTTTATTCAGTTTATATACCTATGCATGCCTGATAATTAATCTCTTTTGAGATCTTTTAATGTTTGCAGTGCGTTAACCTTGGGGATAGACATGTGACCTGCATGTGCAGCTTGAACTCATCCTACATACACATTAATGATGTAATGCACATAAGAAATGCATGTGACTATGGCCTTAGGGCGGAAAGTTTAATTAGAGTGATATTTGCATGAACCTTATTGTTTATAACAAAATAATTGTCTTGGAACTATGAGACCAAGACATCAAACCACACAAATTCGGCTTTCATTACTGTTCTTCTGGTCTCGGGTTTAAATGTCGAAGCTTTATAAAAACAGGGACCAGCATATTTATCATAGTACATGTTAGTACATAGTACATAGTTTATCTGGAGTACATGAACAATGCATTTGCAAACGTTTTTCACATAAAACAGGTTAGTTTGGCTTGTGAAGCTCGGTTTTAGTGTATGTTTTCACCATTTGCAATGTGCATGTCTTTGCTTAATGATCTTACGAACAGAAATGCAGCCGTTTCAGTACTTGTTCATGCAGCATGAAAAAGGATAATTAATACTTTATTAAATAAGTTATTTAAATCTTAACGCTTTTTTGTTATTCTATTGAACCAATCTGCAACAGGAAACTGCTCTGCCTGCTATTATGTCTGCTCATGCTCTTTAAGTAATGTGAATATACATTTATAGGATGTATACTGTTATAATGTATTACTTTTGTTCATTTATTATTGTTCACTGTAGAACTGTAGATTGTTGTGCAGCAGTAACAAATGTCCAGAAGAGTTCAGATTACTATAATCATTCATTAAAACAGACAGTGTGATATCACAATGCAGTATACTTTTTCATTCAGGTACATTTATTCGTAAGACAAATCTGCTGTAAGAAATCGGGTTGATCAAAATTGGTTGCAGAAATAAAGAAATATGTCAGGTTTACAGTTATATAGCATTATAACATTAGTATATATAAAATAAAATAAAATATAGATAGGTACATAGAAACAGAGAGAGAGAGAGAGAGAGAGAGAGAGAGAGAGAGAGAGAAAGGGGAGAGAGAGAGAGAGAGAGAGAGAGAGAGAGAGAGAGAGACCTGAATTAGAGAAAAAATTACTACTACTATAATCAGAAATGACTCATTTGATATGCTTTTGTCTACACACTGGCTATAACTGTATGATGATAGTATCTAGATTTAACTTTATAATCTTTTACATTGTCTGTATAACTGTTTGTGTCTCATTATTCTTCTGCTCTTCTCTTGTATTCCTGTTTAACATTTTACTTAACTACTGACCACTTTCAAAATATTAATACTGTTTTCTGCCTGTCTGTTTGCCTGCCTGCTTTTTTGTATTCCTACATAAACACTTTTGCTTCTAACAAAATTCTACATTACTTTTATATTTTAGACTATTTATTCACTTTGTTTTGCAGTGATAATGAAAACAGTGAAATTTGCTGTACGTACAGATTTGTCTAATGAAATGAAGCTGTTGTTTGTGAATACAGTGTTGTAAATTTCCTGGCAGTGGGAAGATTGGATTTCGTGACCGCATTAAGATGAACAGTTCCCGCTCCACTCAGGCACTACGGAGCAAGGCTTCTTCCCCTGTACCACCAGGAAGTGTGCGGCAATCACCTAGCAATGAAAATGTGCCGGAAGCCACCAGTCCCACTAAGGTGCAGAAAAGTTGGAGTTTCAACGACCGAACCCGCTTTCGCACTTCTTTACGGCTGAAAGCACGTTCCACAGATGGTATAGTTCAGCTGTCACACAGACATCACATATACAACCCTCATACTAAAGGCCTGAAACAAACAAAAGTGGGTTTTTTCATGATAGTATCTATTTTGTAGTGGAGGGAGTTGGTGAGGAGAACACAGAGGACAAGTCGTACTGTGATGTTGCTGTAGAGGATGTCATACCAGCAGTAAAGACTCTGATTCGTGCAGTTAGGTGAGTCCACAAGCTATGTTTTACTAAAGTTATCATATGGGGTTTATTAGGGCTGCAAATAACGATTATTTTGATAATCGATTAATTAGGCTTTTTTAAATAAATTAATCAGATTTTAAAAGGTTTTCAATAAGATGTTTTAAGCATTTAATAAGTATTATAACCATATAGAACCCTAATTCATGGATTGTATGTATAAAAGTGACTTTGAAAAAATCTAAAAGCCAGATATTGAGTTTACTATCTTTAATTTTGTCACTTTTAAAGCTTATAGTGGCTGCTTGTTGAGAAGTACATGAGGAATTTCTCATTTAAACAAACTCACTCATGCTGGAACCAGCTAGTGGTATGAATTGGACCAATATAGGAAGAAAAATAAATAATTAACACGTCAGTTTGTGATTTCCTCTTTGTTTTTTGTATAAGCTGCATATTACAAAGGATCTCCAATTTGCTCTCTCAGCCTTGACCTTTTACAACTATTATTCACACAGTCAGTATAGGAGTTCTGCAAGTCAAGTCAAGTCAATTCAAGAGGCTTTTATTGTCATTTCTACTATACACAGTGGTACACAGTACACAGTAAAAACGAGACAACGTTTCTCCAGAACTCTGGTGCTACACTAAACAACAACAAACAAAACAACATAGAGCTACAACACAAGTTACATAAAGTGCATCGAGTGCAACCTAGTGCAAACAGAACCAAATGCACCAAATGTAGTTGGCTTGTAGTAATCAGAGTGTCTTTTAGGCAATCTGTGCATCCAGGCACAAATTTATCATAATTCATCTTTAAAAAACATGCTCTCAAGACAATCACCGCATCATTTTAAAAGTAGGACAATGAATGATAAATTTTAAAATGTTGCATTTTCTTTTCTGTTAGTTCTATTCTGTTTTATATAGCTCTATTCTGTTTATTCATAGCTTTAAAGCTATGGATGGAACACTGCTAATGATGTGAAATGTATCTTACATTTTACATCATCTTACATAGTGTGTTGGCAAGGAAGGATGCAGTATATGAGGACAATGGTATCCTTTTTACAGAGTTTTTGCTTTAACCAGCAGAAGGTAAAAAAGTACTAACAATAATTATGTGCTGATGTGTTGTACCTAAAAGGTTATTTGAGTTACGAGATCCTAAACACTGAGCCACGGCATCGCATCCCTGATTGCAGCATTGCAAGCTCTTAATTCTTAATACTCTTAAATATATTTTGTTGTTGTTTATAGTGTCCTGGTTTTATCTATGTTATCCTTTTTTAAGTGATTTTTTGAAGCTTGGTAAAAACTTGGCTCAACTTAACACTCATACATCCTGCTGTTCACTCCAGCACAGTTATACAGTTTTGTGGTGACACAAAACACAATGTTGCCATAACTAGTCCTAGATAATTAGAAATTGAGTGGGATGATCACAGTTAAAAAACCAGCAATTCTTCCTAACAAGAATAGCATCGCTTTTATTTGTTACATATACATTACAGCACAGTGAAATTTTTTCTACCCATATACCAGCTTGCTTAGCAGCTGAGGTCAGAGCACAGGGTCAGCCATGATACAGTGCCCCTGGAGCACAGAGGTTAAGGGCCTTACTTAAGGGCCCAAGAGTGGCAGCTTGGAGATACCGGGGCTTAAACCCCCGACCTTCCGATCAATAACCCAGCACCTTAACCACTAAGCAACCACTCCCCATACTCACATGTGCATCACTGCTGGTGAAAGACTGCTGGCCTTACAATTTCTGCAATTTATGTAAGACTCCCTGAAAAAGACTGATGTCCTTTTGGAAAGGGCTAATTTTAGCATTACACAATGCTGAGGTTTTATTTTTAAGAAGGGAAAGCGTTGCATGAGAAATCACAACACATACCATGTGTCCTCATCTGTTCTTTGCCATTTTCATCTCTGTGAAAGACAATTATCTGTGACATTTACTTCGAAACATGTTCTAATACCAGATTACTCAACTACTAACATTTGTTTTCGGGGTATTATTAGTGGCAGCAGCTTAAATGTTGGGTAGAGCAGAGCTTACAAGATAACACAGTATACATCGCATGGCCATGGATATACAGAGTCAGCAATGTATGGAAACCCTTGGGGAGACCAAATAAATGTTGGTGGGTTTTTTTTACCTTTTCTACTCCTCGGCTTCTTTTCTCCGTAGCTTCTCCTACATTCGCACCTGAGACCCACCCTAGCAAAATTTGCAGCTATCTGCAAATTTTAAAGATAGGGACAATGCAGGCTAAACTCAAGAGTCATCAAGAAACTTATGTTATTGGGGGGGTTGAAATGTTTAGAGATACAGCTGTACAGTTCCTCTTGCATCCCTTCAGCAGAATAGGCACCATCACACAAGCAAACATGCACAGCGCTGCACTTGTCACTCGCACACGTAAGCTTTTCCTGCAAAACAATAGTTCTTTTTTTAAACTCAGCTCTGTGCACAGACTTATTTTCACCCAGGTTGGTCAGCACTGCTGTTTTATCCAAGTTCACCTACTTCCCCTGCTGGCCACTTGTGAATTTGCAGATATGGATCTTTTTCTTGTCCACTGATAAAGGATATTTATTTTAACAGTGGATTAACCCAAGGCAAAATGGCTGCTAAAAAGAGAGAGAAAAAAAAGCCCCCTCTGCTCCCATGATCCACCGTGATCCCAGGGAGTCATTTATCATGTTGCAAGATGGCAGTTTGAGCACAGCTGCTTGGCGATGCTAACATTAGAGGTGTTTTGTTTGTTTTTGTAAAGTCAGCTTCATGAGTAATATGAGCACAGTAACTGGCGTCAGAGATGGCGTTCTGGGAAGAGACCAACATGTGTTTAATTTCTTCTAGCTGTCAGACATCTGGCAAAAGCAGTTCGGATCAAGTAAGTGTAATACAGAGCATTCTGGTCATGATTAAGTGCACCAACGGGCACTTTTGGAAAATAGGAGCTACCTGGAGAACCAAAGGAAATGCACATGGAATCAGGGAGCACAGAGACTTCACACAGACAATAACTGAGCTGGGACAATAAATCTGGATGTGTCAGGTGGCAATGATAATCACTGTGCCACCTTGATGCCCTTAGCCTATCAAATTCGAAGAAAGGACATGAATAGACATTTTGAATGTTGTGGTAGCTTGTGTCTGAGTATCACTAGAGAGAGAGAAAGAGAGAGAGAGAAGAGAGAGCGAGAGTCACCCCGTCACAAGTAATGCATTTAATGTGTATTTCTACTCCCTAAATATTGCTGATCATTTTTATAATTTATCCATTATTTATAATCTTGTGTGCATGTTTACATGAATCCAGATTTAGCTCTGTACTCCAAAATAAAAATAAATAACATTAAAAAAACATTTTATAATGTTTTTGTCTGCATTTTGTGTGTATTTATGCTCTCTGTGTGTAGGATACTGAAGTTTTTGGTCGCTAAGCGCAAGTTTAAAGAAACACTACGACCATATGATGTGAAGGATGTGATTGAGCAGTATTCTGCAGGACACCTGGACATGCTGGGCAGAATAAAGAGTCTGCAGCTGAGGTTAGATTTCATAGGAACAGTGGTGTTCATTTAAGTATTATTTGTTACCTTCTATTTCAGGTTGCACAAAAATATTGAGTTTAATCCTTGAATACATCTGAGATATCACATGCCCTGGCCTTTTTTTTCAGTGGGGCACCTCAATTAGTGCCTTACAGTAATGCTTAACCTTTTGGGTTAAAAGACTTCACCAATACAAAAATGTGTGGGTTATTATTTAGTTATTATAGGTGTCTGTAATGTATAGACATATTCTCAAATGTATTTGTTAAATCACATTATATCATATAAAATATAAGATCAAAAATGTATATCTGAATGTAAGATATGTACCAACATCAGAGAAACACCAATGCATTTAAGCATTTATGGCTGAAAATACACCATTATTAAGACAATTTTTACCAGAATAAAATTTAAAATTAAGGATCAAATAAAAAATAAATAAATGATTGAATACACTGACTTATTCTTCTGCCTAAAGAGTAGATCAGATTATAGGCCGTGGTGCTGTTCCATCTGATAAAAGGGGAAGGACAGAAAAAAGTGAAAAGACTCCTCCGGAACTGGATCCACTGGATGAGCTGAGCATGATGGGGCGTGTAGTTAAAGTGGAGAAACAGGTAGGTCATGAAGAAGTTCTAAATGTGGCAATGGATTTAAAAGTTTTTATTACCATATATTCACTTAACTTGAAAATGGCTAATGGCTCATTAATGATGAGATTTATAATCTTGATAAAGCTGCAGCATCCATGTAATATCTGAAATATAATATAAACAATTAGCCATTATTAACACTGACATGCTCTGCTCTCCCAGGTGCAGTCCATTGAGAACAAGTTGGACCTGCTTCTAAACTTTTATTCTCAGTGCCTAAAAAAGGGCTCGTCCCATTTCACTCTGTCCTCCTTCCTGGAGCCTGACCTCACCTCTGACTACCACAGTCCCACTGACCAGCGTGAGCTCTTCACCTCTGCCAACACACTTAACATCTCCCATTCAGACAGCGGCAACATGGAGTGAGCTCTGCACAAAGCGGGAGAACGATGAGCTGTGACTGCAGCCACGAGACATGCAGCCAGGAGCTTTAAGTCTCACATGAAAAAATCCCGAAAAACCCTTTTTACAGCCTTTCAACTGCTCCAGCCATTATCACATTCTGACATGGCGTTGCCTACCTCTACACTAATGTATGACTTTAAAATATTTTCTGACTTGAGTCTGCACCTTGGTACGATCCCATTGAGATGTAAATGTCCATAAGTATTTGAATGTTATGAATGTACATTTTGTGCGTTTGACCATTATGAGCACTACACTTTGTGTTTCTTTTTTTTCTAAATGCAGTATTTATCCCAGAACATACTGTTTGTGTCTAATATTCATGACAATTCTGTTATTCTTCCTCATATAAAGAACTCTTTCTTTGTATTTATTTTTATTATTATCAGTATTATTATTGTTAGTATTATTATTATTATAAGAGACAGTCTTTGTGCAGTTTTGGGGAAATACTGAAATTGCATTTGTTCTAAGAGATTATAAACTAAAGAGCAGAGTTTTCTGTCTCTGAATGGAGACATGTCCTGGTAACTTTTCAGTCTTCCAAATGAGAGAGGATGGGGCACTGTTACTTGACCACATAAAACTGTTTCATTTATGGTCATCTCTCTCATTGTTCAACGAAAAACACACGAATAAGTGTGTGAATGACATTTTATGCACATTTCATGTGTTTCTTATTTCTCAATGCTGTGATATCAGAGTTCTTAACATGGATTAGTTATTTTTATTGTTTTATTTTATTAAAATCAGTAGGCTTCAATAAGAATTCTATTTTTCTGAGATTAGCGATTTAGTCTTCAAATGAATCTGAATGGACTTTGAATTTTAGATTTTGATCTCTGTTTCACTTTTAAGTTTTGAGCTAATGCAGCATCCATTTTGCCACATGGTGGCGCTGCGCTATTGAATGTACAGCATACCCTTAACCTCACGATGTGGACATTTCAGCGTTATAGTCAGAAGCTGGACAAAGTACAAAAATGTCTTTTTTATAATACTCTTCTTGCATGGCCTGAACAAACCTGCCCATGATGGGAAGAATGAACCAGGTCTGCTGTGGCACTTTCACAGTACTTTCACACACTATGCTCACTTCTTAGCTGCTTGTAGCACTTTCTGTGCTGCACAGGTCGGGGTCAAGCTTTCTTTTTGTCTCACATGTCTCTCAAAAGCCCACTGTGCAAAACAACACACAAATGAATAATTAATCAATAAATGACATATAGATAGGAACTGCAATGAATCTTCCTCTGTGAGTAGTAATGCATGTTTGGAGGCCTTTTTAAGGACTTGTAGCCCAAGTAGCATACCTTTCTTTTATAATTTAGACATAAAAGAGAGTTTAGATGCCCTGTTCTCATTCTTAGTTTTTTTTTCTTTGTGCCTTGTCCTTTGTTTTCATCCTGCATGTAATTTAGACCAATTGAAATGGTGCCACCCTTCTGGAAAACTCAAGGCTCTGCTGTATGCACTTTTTTACAGCTTTTTATTTATTTATTTTTTTAAGATCTCTAATTACCCCACTTTAAGAGGCATGTAATGGCATAAGTCATTTATGGACAAAATAGGAATGGTCACATGTTTATTTTATAATAGACTCACTGGGAATTGTTATGGTTTCCCATATTTGGCCCGTATAGACTTAAAAGCATTTTCTGAGCAGAAGCAATCAAAGTTAAGTGATTGATCTAAGACTTTAGTCTTTTTGCATGAGCTCCATATCACTATCTATGCATGTAATGTTGGGGAGGTGGTGGGGGGGTCCAGCTTTAGTAAGAAGAAACGCTGCAGGGAGTTTGGTTAAACAAGAGCATGGTAGGAGAAGTAGTGGAAACAGCACTTCTATGCCTTATCTTCATAATTAGAGCACACAGATGTGTTTACGATATAACGGTAGGCCTAAGCATTGTTGCAGCCTACTTGTCATGGCATTAATGAATCATTTATAATGGACTGAACTGGAGTACACACAATCAAAAATGAGCTTTTTAACATAACCTTTTTTGCACCTACACATGTTCGGATATTGTATCCTTTTGGCAAAAAAGACTTTTATCCTCCTCTCACAACATACACACAATTTCTATTGCTTTATATTTTGTGTCTTTTGTTAAATCCTTTAACTTGGTTTTCTTTTTTCTTTCCTTTTTATTATTTCTATGTAATACATTTCTCTTATCATATCATTAATTTCTGCTCTTGATTTTATGTTGAGCTCCATGTAGCTACCTTTAACCGTTTTGATTTTATTCATTGATAGTGTTTTGAACTTGATTGTTATCTGCTAATGTGAGAGATTATTTGATCTGCAATATGTATGTTCAATCTTGTATGATTGTAAAAGAAGAATAAATAAAGCAAGATTTTGTTTAAAAAAAAAAAAGAAAGTTAACATTTTATTCCAGGACTGTGGCCTTGTTTCTATTTTCTACTTTCTATCATGACATTAAAATTTTTTTGTGCCTGTGCTTCCCAGAGAGAACAGAGTGAAACCTAACCGTAGAAAGGCACTGTATATTTCATATATATATATATATATATATATATATATATATATATATATATATATACAGTATATATTACAAAAAAAAGGCAAAGTTGCGTAAATAAATGTTTGTGTAAATATTATGGTTTTCGTATTTAAACACACATTACATCATCACACTTATGGGACACAAAAGGGTGACACATGTGGATATGTTCAATACAGAGCACCATGCTTTAATGCATGCTTTCCCTGTGTCATTGTAAGTTTCCTCCAGGATCTCCTGTTTCCTCCCACCTCTCAAAAACATCCTGGTAGTTGGTGTGACTGGGTTTGTGATTGTTGAGTGTGTGTCACCCATGGATGGACACCCATGAATAAAGTAAATATAAAAAAAACATTTCACAAATATTTTAATTACATTACAAAAAAATCGTTGCAGCATGTAATTAGAAATCTCATTACAGTGGTAAGATTTTGCAGACATCCCATCACCACATTATTATTATTATTATTATTATTATTATTATTATTATAAACTCTACCATGCTTTATAAATTTTAGGGTGTTTAGTGGTGTGATATGAGTATACATATGGGTGTGATGGTCTGATGTTCGAATACTTTTGATCATACACTGTATAAACTGCCACTGTTTCTTACATGGGATAAATCTGTGTTGCCCCTGAGGGTGATTTTTAGCCCCAAACCGGGTAATTGGTGTGTTGTAGGGGGATTTTCCGAGTCCGGACGCTAGGCGGAAGTGTGACGATGCCTGTGTGGAAAAGTCCACGTTGTGTTCACTGTGTGACGTCACAAACAGCCTCATATTCAAGATGGCGGACAGTCTGGGTAAATAAAGTCTCGAGCTAAACGGCGTGTAAAGCGATTAGCTGCGACACGACGGTGTGACAGAGTTTAGTGGAGGAAACGTGATGTTTTAAGGGATGTCTGACTATAGCAGTATAGTTAAGGTAAGGACACGGAAATGAATGTTTTCGCTCTTTTCTTTTCTAAATGCCATAAAGGGGATAGCGGGAGCTAGCAAACTAGTTGGTTTAAATATCCAAGTAAACATATTTAGATATGTGTCAGTTTTACAAGAAATGTCCCGGTATTATATTATAAACTGAGTAGATCTCTGGTGAGCTATATAGGTTTGTTCATATGTTGATAATGTCGTTTACAACAAAACGACGCTTTGTTATAGAAAAAAAATAATTGGGTGATGATTAATTGCTCATATTTCACACAAAGTATAATTAGCATAGTCAGAAATCATACACATCCCACTCTTTAATCGAGCACTGTTGACTTCATGTTGTGGTACAAGTTATTTCCTGTTATTAGTCACTTTACAGCAGCTGTAAACAGTCCTTCCCGCACAGCATAGTGTTTTTAAGAAGCTTTTACTTGTATACATTATAGAACAGTGAAGTTCTTTCCTCGTAGATCCCAACAATGTAAGAAGCCTGGGGACAGAACTTGAACTCCTGACCTTCCATGATTTCAAATCTCTATTAAAGTTAATAAGACAAAAAACTGTATGTTACTGAGAGACTACAATGTTCTTTGACCTCTGTCCTGAAGAAGGCAATTTATATTTTGAGTCTGATTTCTCTCAAGGTTTCTTCTTCATAACATCTAAGGGAGTTTTTCCTTGCTCATCAGGGATAAATGCACACCATTCACCTTGACTGTCGATTTCTGTAAAGCTGCTTTGAGACAATGTCTGTTGTGAAAAGCGCTATAGAAAAAAACTTGACTTAAAATTGTAAACAAATTCATCTTCACAAAAGTCTTCACCATATCACCTGTTGTTACAGTAGGAAAGTGAAGGAGTGCTTTAATGTAAGCGTATAATCTGAATAATTCAGCACAAACATCTGCAGTTTGGTGTAAAAGTAAAATAGTTATTTAGATCTTGTCTCACACAGAGGGATTTCAGCTCAAAACCATAGGAAGAGTATGTAAGTACTACAAAATTGAACTTTTCTTCTTTGTTTTTTTTCTTCTCATAGCTAAGTTGAGGGATGGAGAGTGACTGCAGGATTCCCATGTCATGTTTAAGGCCCAGAGTTCTGGTCCTGCATGCAGTTTTCTGGGGGTTAGTGTGTCTCAGGTTAGTAGACAAAATTAGTGCATCATACAATATAATGTAAACTGATATTTCCTTTCCGTCTCAAACATTTTATTTTGACTCAGTGTTTTATTACTTGTCTTTAATACTTTAAGATTATTATTTTTTTAATAAACGTAACAAATGTTTACATAATATCTTACCTTATTGCTGGGGTGTTATGTAAGAGTGTGTGTTACAGACAGAACACATTGTAATAATGACAGCACTTCAGTTTTATTTGTAACATTTTGTTATTTGATTGTGTGTTTTCAGAGTATTTGGGGCTGCGCTTCTTGGTGAGGAGAAGACCACAGGTATGTGTAGATGTCATTACATTCACTTATACTTATGTACAGTCATTAAAGGCACTTATAACTGTTATACTCCCACCATACATAATTACCACGCTTTCTTCATGTTATGCATACATTCATGCAGTGTATATCACTATTGATATGCCTACACTTACTAAATACAAAATAATCAATCATTCAACACAAATGTTAAGTATACACTTGATGTGATTACATGTGATGTGTTGGCTATTTATCGAGGGGGAAAAAACCCAAGCAGTAGCTAGTAGATGCTATCAAAACAATTTTAATTTGAAGGTGCACTGAAAGTGTAGATTGAACATTTGCCAGGTTTGATCAAATCAGATGAAAATAGGATAAAAGATTTTACCTGATCTTATCTGCTACAGCTGTTATTTTACCAATGATTCCAAAGTGATGTTGTGATGCCGAATATAAGAGTAAAGTTCCCATTATTGATTTGTTTTCACAACTATGATGAGAGTAGAACCCTCAAGTGGGGAAATGTGTCTAAAATAAAATGGATATAGATCACTTCTAATCACAAATTAACAAAATAAAGCTTTGGTTTAAATGGTAAAATGATTTGTTTCTTAATATCATGACTACTATATTGTGACAAAAGATGCCAGACTTTACATGTGTATATATTTAGCATAGGTTACTTATAATATAGACATAATATAACCTTCAACAATTCTGCCCCAGGATGAGGCAGGTTTGATGTAGATGTGTGTGTAAACAGGTTTCTGAAGTGTATACATAAACACTATTTATTCAGATTGATTTAACAGTCAGATAAAACTGAAGCATTGCTTGTGTAAAACAATATGGAAAAATTAACATTTTGCTGTTGATTTTGCTTCTGAATTGCAGTCACAAAGGCAGTGAACATGCCATGTTGGCAGTTAGAAGAGTTTGTGGTTGCGACAGAGTGCACTTTGTGTACCGCATTTCAAACGGTAAGACTTGCATTAGGAAAAACTAGATAAATTGTGTCTTGCTAATATGATCATTGTACCACAATACTGTAAAATATGATTGCTCAGAAAATATGCAAAAGGCATACATTTTACATTTTGGTTTTGCAAAGTTCTCTATACCTAAGGAATCTGAATGCATTAGCAAAATGTAATTTTATTTACAAATTGATTCTACAAAGTGCAGTGTTGTGTGTTTTGGGTTTTTGCTATGTTTCCTGTTAAAGACCATTGTTAATTTGTGATGACTATTTCTTTTTGAAGAAAAAAAAAGTAAATATACACTAATCAGGTATAAAATAATCACATTATATCATGATGACCAGTGAGTGAATAACTGATTATCTCATCATGGCACATGTTAGCTAGTGGGATTTTTTTAGGCAGCAAGAGAACATTTTGTCTGCAAAATTGATGTCTTCGAAGCAGGAAAAATGGGCAAGCACAGGCCACATTGTGATGGATAGAAAACTGGGTCAGAGCATTACCAAAACTGCAGCTGTTGTGGGCTGTTCCGGGTCTGCAGTGGTCAGTAACTATCAAAAGTAGAAAAAAAGAAGAAGGAACAGTGGTGAACTGGCGACAGGCTCATTGATGCATGTGGGGGAGCAAAGGCTGGTCCGTGTGGTCCGATCCAACAGACGAGCTCCTGTAGCTCAGATTGCTGAATAAGTAAATCCCGTTAATGCTCCATGGGTCTGGACTGTTTTGGCGACCAACATGGTCATAAAGTATACCTGATCGGTGTATTTGGTCATTTGCCGTTTCCACTCTCTAGCCTGCTCTCCTCCATCACCGGACAACTAACGACTAGAGAGTATAAAAGATAAAATATCTGGAGTTTAATCACTGAAAATCTATTTACTGCTATGTAACAGAATCTAACTAGTGGATGTTCTGTTATATTAATTGCAACTATAAACAGAAAAAATTGTGTATTCATAAATACTTTTAATTGGTGTGATATAAGGCGAATAAAACTCATTGGGAGGTGCTGTTACTGGCAACTTCTTCACTGGGGTAGCAGGTTACACCACCTCGAGGTTATGCTCTGTGCTTTGTGTTTTATTTCTCAAACACGCCACACTATATGTTTTATGAGTGTACAGTATTTAACGTGCAGTATAAGCCGTGAAATTCTCCTCAAGATTTCTTCTGACTTGCGTTATATCCTCCCTATAATCACTGCAGAAGACCGTAACAGCCTGCACCCAGACAGGCTACGTGGAGAGGATTAACTGTACCAAGTCCAACAAAGATGAGTACAAAAGGTGAGCATTATTTTTCTACACTGTTCTTTTCACTAATCTCATCTTTCTGGCTCTGACAGTGAAATGACTTAAATGGTATTTTCATTCAGATCGTCCAAATGTTTCCCAAATGCCAATTACTGTGTGTTACTTTTGAATCATATAAAGAGCTCTAGCAAGTTTCCATCGTCAAAGAGCACCATTTACACTCCGAATCACAGTCTGCATATAGCACTCATACTAACTGAATTACAGTTTTTCTGCTTTGGAGCATTTCTCAAATCATCCTTAATATTTGCAAACCAGTAAGTGCATTCTCAAAACAATTTGTACGAACAGCACAATACATTGGATTTCTTGCAAAAGTTTGTACTTTTCTAAAAAAAAAAAATAAATAAATAAATAAATCCTTAGTTCATCTCTCAAAAATAAGTATTTCTGTCAATTAATTTTTGAATCTTTGTCATTGTTCACAAACAAGATCATCAAAATGTTTATTCATGTTGTCAATATGATGGCAGTGTAAGAATTTATTGATAAAACTATGGTTTGGATTACATTGATTGAAAATGCACAAAATTTGAATTCTTTCTCTATGGTGTGTGACATATATGAATTTCAGCAGCACAACTTGTATTTATTTAATTGCAAATGGCTGGACAGGATTCAGACTTTACTGTACTATACAAGTGTTTGTTTCTTGGTTGTGTTAAAGTTTTCGTTGAGAGTGATGAGGATGGACAAGATTAGAAATGAGTTTATTAGAGGAACAGCTCATGTAGGATTTTTTCTGACAAGGCGAGGGAGGCGAGATTGAGATGGTTTGGACATGTGCAGAGGAGGGACATGAATTATATTGGTAGAAGAATACTGAGGATGGAGCCATTAGGAAGGAGGAAAAGAGGAAGACCAAGGAGGAGGTTTATGGATGTGGTGAAGGAAGGCATGCAGGAAGTTGGTGTGAAAGAGGCAGATGTAGAGGACAGGGTGGTATGGAGATGGATGATCCGCTGTGGCGACCCCTAACTGGAGCAGCCAAAAGAAGAAGAAGAAGAAAATTCTTTGTTTTTGCTCTGTCTGTATATACTCTCCAATTGAAGGTTCACAAGATTCACCTTTGACCTGTTTTAGAGAACTAGTTGATTATTGGTTGATCAGAGACACTTTCTTTCATTAGTGACATTGAAGATTCATCTGCACAATTCGTCAATTCAAGTCACATTTACAAATAAAAGTTTAATAGAAATTTTTGATGACAGTTTCTGACAACTTGTTTAACCATTTAACAATTAATGACTTATACAGTTATCTGATGCTGAGATGTTTTGAGGGTTAAAACTATTCAGGTGAAATATTTTGATCAACATGACAAACAACTGATAATGTAGGCAACAGCAAACAATTGTACAAAATCGATTAAATGAATGTACCAAAGCATTCAATATTTGATCATAGCAACAAGAAATGTTTAAATGATGAGCACAAGTGACTAAATGATGTGGAGGTTGAACAAGTAGTTTTAAGAATTTCATTTCTGATCTGAGAAACGCTTCAAAGCAACTGAGAAAAAGTAATAAGTGTGGAAGAAATATGGCCACCCGCTGTGTGAACTTTTTATTAAGCTGCTTTGGTTTACTTGTTAAGCTTTTAGCAGCTACATTTAAGATTTCAACATTCCCAAGATTGGTATACCTGTGAAATAATGAACCAGTATGTAAAATCAGTATTGAATACAGCCAGAATTATTGGCACCCATAATAACTGGTTGAGAAAAATGTCTCTTTTTTTTTTATATTATTATTTTTATTGGATTAACTGAAATGTAACTGGTTCTGGGGTACACGGTTTGGTCATTGTTACTTGTATACCTTTTCACTTTGTCAATTTGGTATTTTTGTTTTTATTATTTATGGTATTTCAGTATTTTGCACAAATTTAAACCCTACCTAATGCATGTGGATGGAAACCTTGTTCTAGTGTCCTTCAAGTTCCCTCTAACATGGTAAATGATCATTCTCTTTCTTTTGTGTCTCCAGCTGCCGCTCATCAGTGATGGAGGAGCACCTCTTTTGGAAGTTCGAGGGTGTCGTTTTAGGCCTTACTGTTGTCTTTGCACTAGTAGTGATCGGCCGGCAGAGGTCTTTAGACCGCCAAGCCTCAGAAAAGGTTCGCAGGCAAATTGAGTCGATTTAGTACCCAGAACTTTATTGAGAAGTATTGTACAGGTGACGAGAAGCTCTAAAGCACTCCAGGGTTACAGTGATCATCGTTTTTATCAGTGTTCTATTCCTGCTGTAGTAGCCAGTTTACCAGCCTGAGGTGTGATCACTGGACACGTGTGTGTGTGTGTGTGTGTGTGTGTGTGTGTGTGTGTCTGGACGCCGGTCATGTCTCGACTGATGGATGCGATGGTTTTGTTTGTTTGTTTTAACTTTGACAAAAAAGGTGGTTCGCTACTTCCATATTTTCATGCAAGTTGTTAATGATATTCTACAGTGAACTTTTAACTGTGAAACCTCCAGATTTAATAAAGTCAGCATCTAAATCAACCGACAGTAAAAGAGAAAAGATGAACAAATTGCTTGCTTGTAAGCTTTTGTACTTGTGCTTTGTTCCCCAGCAGATGATGCACAGGTGATACTACACATTCTCACTAACACTGTACTAATCTTATGTAAAAGGAGAGTTTCTGACATTAAATTGATCTGATCATACTGACATTTTAATTACAAAGTGAATCTGACTCTGCTTTAGTGTGTTTTAATAACTGTGTGGCAAATGGATGCAGAAATTAAATGGTAGTTTTGTTTGTTTTTTGTATTATTGTGAAAATTATCATTTTCACATGCATATGAATTGTCAGGAACCTGAGAAAATTGTTTAGACAACCACATATTCCATTTACTCACTAAACAGTTTATTTACAGAAGACTGCATTTCAATGTAAAATCTGGTTTTGTTTTTGGTTGTGTTTTTGGTTTTCAGGGGGGGAAACAAGGCTTTAGTTTAACTACACTTTCAAGGTTACTACAAGTGTTTGCTTGTCATGTGTAGCACAGTGTGTTAAGTTTTAATTTATGAATTATGTTTATACATGCCAGGCACTGCACATAACGCTGCTGACCTTTACTCGACCTGAAACATAACTAAACTCTATAAAGTGGGATAATGTGCATCAGTAACATTTTAAACAATCTAATTCCTCATTACTGGGGTCTGCAGTTTTTTTTGGTGTCTGTTTTTGGTTCTGCAATTTCATGTTGCAGTGAAGAAAAGGCTGCATGCTGTTGTTTCTTTAGCCAGTTTTACTGGTCCACCTGACTGTAGATAATGTATTTTTATGAAACATTTGCGACATTTCCTATTCTCTGTATTTAAAAGGGGAACTGTGGAATAAAACAAATAGAAAGTATTGTCACTTTGTATTTTTTGAACAGCACATGGTGATGTTTTGGTATTCTTTATAAAGCAAATAATGTTTGAGTGATAAATATTTGTCACGCTACGATACATGAGATTAAGGAGTTGTTGAACACCATGCTGAGCATCCTCACCCAGAACAGATCAGAGACCTGAGCCTGACAGCAAAACATCCCACGATGACCATCTGAATGATTTTTGAAAGCTGGTAATGTTTGGTACTAACATGGTGCTTTTAAATTTTTTACCTTTTTCTTTAGCTCTATAAATGTAATGTTTTCAGGTAAATCATCTGGTTATCAGATGCCTTTGTGTAAACCAGCAATGTTTGTGTATGTGTGTGTGTGTGTGTCTGTGTGTGTGTGTGTGTGTGCTACAAATGTCTATAGAAAAATTTAATGTCCAAGCTAAGATTACAATCAGGTTGAAGATCATTCTTTATTCTGGTTCATTTGGTGTCTTATCCAAATAAATGTCATGTCACTGATGAGCTGATGAAGTGTCAGCAGTGTGTATTATCTTTGGGTATTGGTTAAAGGTCTTCTCAGACACAGGAAAGGGCACAATGTCATTCATTCTGTCAGCTTTGCTTTGCTTTGCAAAATGTATTCAGAGGCGCTCGGTTAGTGCTCTGTATAGTTCAGCACCAAGTCAAAAACCTTTGATGACAACATCAGATGCCAAAAACCCATTACTACAATCAGATTAAAAGCCATTCCTTCAGTACAGCTGGATTGAAATTGCTGTCTTGTAATTAACAGGCCAGTTGCATTAATGTAAAATAATAAAAAAAAACTCACCTTGCTGCCCTTTAAAGGTTTCCTTTTAATTATATGGCTTGATAATATTCTTTCAAGAATGCATGCACAATATGTGGTCACATTTAACATATATGAATACAATGTATAATTTCACCTTTGGCACAGTTGCTTGTTTTTGTATTTGCCATGTGTTTTTTAAAACCTATTATTTATACATACATACATATAAATACCTTTATAATGTATCTAAATAAATGCATATTACAATAAATGCAGAATTGAATTAATTATACAGAATCAATGGGTCTTAAAGACATTTTATTAAACAAAAATAAATATCATTCGTGAATTTATCGAACATACATTAAATGTTTTACGAACTAGACAACAGTTTTAAGAGGTGAAGCTGGGCTTCCTGCTGGCTGGGTCAGTAGCAGCGCAGGAAGAAGGTGTTGCATGCACTCCCTCTCATGCAGTCACACAGGCGGCCAATGCGTGGTCCATGCTTCAGTGCACAGCGCTCTCCTACATCACACTAAACACCAACGTGAGCGTAGAAACATATATCATAAACCCAAGTATATGTGCAGCATGTAACTCTGTGTAAAGAAAAATGTGCAAATGCAGAATAGTCACATGACATTACTGTACTAGATAAAAATATTTAATTTAGATATAGTAAAACATTTAGTGTTTGTATCTTGACCTTTCATGCCATTAATAAAAACTAAATGTGCAAACACGTTATATATGTTTGACTCCTGAAGTTTGAAATGAATACATAATAATAATGAGCTATATACTGTATTAAAATGGTATTGAATGCATAAGCGTAGCCTAATACATGTTTCTGCAATATGTAGTTTTCTACATAACGAGTTTTTTTTTTTCCTGATTAAACAACACAAATAAACTAGTCTTCATGATAGGCAGCCTGAATATTAAAAAAAACATTAATGTAGACTAAAATAATTAAATGCATATGCATACAGCAAAATATAAGTGTTTGCAAGGTTTGTAATTTAATTCTAAAGATAAAAAAAATAATGAATAAACGAAATGTAATAAAATCAGACATGTTAAAGTAAGAAATTAGAAGCAAAATAAATAAAGTAAAATAAAAGTTACCCTTGGAATGATGCTGGCTCTTTTATCAAGTATTATTTGGTTTTCTTCATCTCCTTCCAGAAGTTTTTGCAGTGCTTCAACCTGAGCAAAATATAAAAAACACTAAGTTTATTAAGGAGACACACGATCATTATAAACATCTTGGTATCTTTATAAGATTTTAGTCACGTGCGTCTGAGGAGCAGCTGCAATCAGAGAAGCCAAATTCGATTATACAAAAGATGTTTGTTTGTTTGTTTGTTTGTTTGTTTGTTTGTTTACCATGTCTCCGGTGACTTGTTGCTCCTCGGACAGTCGGTGGTCCAGAGAAGTGTGAGTCTGACACGCAGTGCTGAGCAATAACACACACACGCCGAGATACACCGCTGTCCTGATGCTGTCCATGCCGCTGGAGGAAAACAGTTTAGAGCAGACTCTTGACCAAGTCCCTCAAGTCTTCACGAGCAGAATCCCTTGCCTGCAAAACTTTCTGTTTTTATACAGCACGAGCGCCTGACTGACGCATTCGCGTGACGTCATCACCCCCGTCCTTTTTTTCCCGACAGGTGTAAATAAGTCTCTCAAATGCTACCTGTGAAGTAAGGTCAGGAGATAGCCTCAAAAAGAAAGGAGAGGGGGAATAATGAATCAGCTTCACTATCTTCAATTAAAAGTAGTTTGAGAGAGAGACATATCTCAGACTAAACATGCTCTTTTAACATGTATGATGTTACTGGATCTCATATCAGATTCTCTGAATTGAATACATTAAAACTGATTCTTCTGGACGTTTGTGGAACCAAGTTCACCAATGCCCACCAACTGTCACAGGGCTGGGGCTGTTTTCTTTCTAATGAAGACGTACACAGACCAGGTGTTTTGGCCAATGATCAGGCATAACATTGGGACCACCTGCCTAATATTGTGTTGGTCCCCCTTTTGCTGCCAAAACAGTCCTGACACACCAAGCCTTAACAGCATTTATGTCTTCAGCAATTTGAGCTACAGAAGCTCGTCTGTTGGATTGGACCACATGGGCCAATCTTCGCTCCCTGTCACTGGTTCACCACTGTTCCTTCCTTGGATCACTTCTGATAAATACTGACCACTGCAGACCAGGAACATCCCACAAGAGCTGCAGTTTTGGAGATGCTCTCACCCAGTCGTCTAGTCATCACAATCTGGTTCTTGTTAACCTCGCTTAAATCCTTACGCTTGCCCATTTTTCCTGCTCTAAACATGTCAACTTTGCGGACAAAATGTTTACGTGCTGCCTCATATTTCCCACCCACTAACAGATGCCATGATGAAGAGATAATCATTATTCAGATTGAACAAATCGAAACAAACTCAACTAAATAATAAAAAGCTTATACATATTCAAACTGTTGGTGGTTCAAAAATCAGGTTTTGTTTGTTTGTTAGTTAGTTAGTTTTATATTTATTGTTGTTTGTTTGCTAAGGTGTGTGCATGGTGATCAAAATCTTTGTGAGAAACAGATATAGATCATGTGATGATATTATAACTGTTCTGTAGATTCATGCAGACCACGAGTGGCAGGTGTGTCAAGTGAAGAGCTGCCTAGATGTTCTGTGCATTTGGGCAGTGATCTCATCACTGAGTCATGCATAACACATAATCAGCAATGACTGAAAGAAGCCTTTTCTGAAAATAACTTTAAAATAGATAGTAAATGTGCACAAGCTACACAGATGTGCAGTCAAATCTTTTCTGTTTAGCATGTTTGATATTCAGACTACAGTCGACCGTTATGAATTTGCAACTCAGTCTCACAGCATTTAAGTTGAAATATCATAATTGCACCTACTATCTGTGTGTGTGTGTCTGTGTGTGTGTGTGTGTGTGTGTGTGTGTGTGTGTGTCCCTAATAGTTTCATTATCAAGTTGTTTGAGGAAAACTTTGGTGATCCACAAGGCTTAATTGTAATACATGTAGCCTCCTTTTGGAGCAAATTATCTGTCAGTATATTGTTTATTCCTTTTCTAACTAGACAACACGCAGCTTTATACTGTATGTCCCCTGCAACCCAATGACAACAAGTGAATGTCTCTATTTAGTTGTTGTGAAAAGATATCGAGAGAGTAATGGCTTTCAGTTCCACCAATTAAATGAATGAAAGTAGGATTTCATTTGATTCCAGTAATCACATTAAGTTTTCTTTTTTTAATTATAATTCTGTCCAACATTCACCAAATGTATTCTGGAGAAAATAATTGGTACATTTATTTCTTTTTGCATTGACTACAGCAGCTCCCTATGTTATGAAGTTAATCAGTTCCTGTTGTTTACTGAAGAAAGACTTAGTTTACCCAAGTGTTTTTCTCCATTGACAGATAAAGTTTAACCCTCAACATGTGAAAGCATGGCCAGGTCAGGTGATCAGTTAAAAAACAAACAAGATTAGCAATTTTCTTGAAGCACAATATAAAATATTACTACAATATAAAAAACTTTGTTTTTATTTAATAGTAACCAATTATTCTCATAATTTTTTTCTGTATTAAATTTAAATGGGACTGATGTGTAAAATGCGGTGTATTATCAGATTTCACCCTGCTATCAAGACAAGGGAAGTTGTCCTGTCTTTGGGTTCATATAAAGCTCTAGGGGATAGATTGACGAGTTTGGTAAGTCGAGATTTGGTAGGTTGGATCACTTTGCGTTGGTTAAAAAAACGGTTTTGTACCAAATAAAATAATTAATAAACAAGGTAAGTCTGTGTTCATCCAGAGTTTGAATGTTAAAAAAATTAGTTGTAAAAACGCAAGTGTAAGTGTAAATATTTCTGTAAGTGTAAAGTCCTTAATGATTTACATTTTTTATAAAAAGCCTACAAATCTCCTCTGGTATCAATTACCTCCTCTTCATTCATGAAAAGATCCAATTTGTTCTACTTCAGATAAGGTGTGGAATCTAGTCAAGTGTGATTCATACCATGCTTCTGACAAGGCATGATCAATTTAATGAAAGCAGCTCCTAATTGCCATGACAACTAACACTGATATGCAAGATCAACATAAAAATGAATAATGGAAAAATGTATCCTAGAGAGTTTCACCCAGTGTTTTAAAATTTGTTTTGGTAGCACTATGGATTCATTTAATATTAAATGCCAGAACAAACAGTTCATGAACTTTAATTATTTGAATTATGTTTGCGACATTTCTTCTAACAATGACTGGATTTGAATTTTAGTGTTTGAATTTATTATGCAAATAATTGCACACATATTTTCAATTTAAAACTATATAAAACATCACCAAACACATGGATGCATTATAATTAGTCTCTTTTAACTTAGACTTTAGTGTGTTTGATGACTTATGTACCAAGAGTAGGTGAATAAAAAATCACATTTAAGTTCACTTTTGTACAATTTCTTGACATTTATTAAGAACCTTGAACCTTTCTGTCAAACGATATTTCATTAGGCTCTACAATGACACATTGTACTATACATTTTTTATAATGCTTAGCTTGAGCCTGTGTGTTCTACATGGTTAATGTGTTACCCTGTTGAATAGTTGAATAATGACCAGATAGTGTAGAGATGGAAAGGCAAGGCAGACCCTAAAGCCTTGAATAATGCAAGATCCACAGAAATAAACAACATAAATAAACATCCACATATGCAGAACCTCTCCCTGCAAGAACATCGCATGGTTTCCTCCTTGCAGTCCCAATATTACAGGCACAAGTGGATAAAGGCTTCTTCCCATTACCAGGGAGCAAATGTCATTGCGTTGTGTTAAAAAATAAATAGAGATTTGACAACACTAGTGCAAATATATAGCAGCTGACTAGATAGATAGATAGATAGATAGATAGATAGATAGATAGATAGATAGATAGATAGATAGATAGATAGATAGATAGATAGATAGATAGATAGATAGACATCTTTGTACACTGTAGCACACTAATCATCTGATCATTCAATGACTATCAGATTTTGTATTATTCAAGTGTTTTTGTATAAGTATTGTATTGTTTTTGACAGTATATTAAATCAGTCTAAAGTTGTAATTATGTTTGAAAAAATGCTACTAGAAACAAATATATTTAAGAACAATATTTATCAGGTTTTGGCACATGTAGAAATGTATCTATATGAGCAAGAAAAAGAAATCCTGTCCATCTTTGGATACAATTAATGAAAGCTTGAAAAGGTGCAGCATTATTTGCAATTTGCAGCAAGTATATTGCAGTAGATTTTGTCATGTGAGATTTTGCTTATGTTTATACTAGTTATTAATACTAGTTCATACTTGCAATCTAGTTGAAAATTGTTAATAAAGGTCCTTAGTGTCACCTGGTGAATACTAAGTGTAATGTGAGTCTCTCTATTATCTACATGTCCTTCCTCTGTTTTGACACATTTAGGAGATAACTCATGTCAGACTGAGATGAAATGTGTTTTAATTAAGTCTTCAGTTGAGGAGATGTGAGAGAAGTAGTGAGTCATGTTGGGGCGATGAGAATGTCAGGAATCTGTACTCGCAAAGGTGTTTATTAATAATGATCTGGATTTGCTGCAAGTAGTCCACAAACATTCAGCTAGAAATGATCTAGAATTCTACCAAGCACAGACTTCTCGACATTCATAATCCATCACTACATTTGTTTGTATAATAGAAGAGAAATAGCAATTATGTATCTAAATTTAAAAAGAAATAGTAGCTTGCTAGTGCCATTATGGCATGAACTCGGATGGCAGGACATTTATACAAATATAAATGCACTCTCCATTCAGTCATGGTTTGGGGAGTCATGTCATCTGCTGGTAGTGGACCACTGTGTTTTATCAAGTCCAAGGTCAGCACAGTCATCTACCAAAAAGTTTTAAAGCACTTCATGCTTCCCTCTGCTGACCAGCTTTATGGAGATATTGATTTAATTTTCCAGCAGGATTTGGCACCTGCCCTGAGCTGAAGGTCACTGTCAAAGAAACATGGGCTTCCATACGACCTCACCAGTGCCACGGACTGATCACCTTCATGCCATGCCGAATTGAGACAGTAATCAAAGCAAAAGAAGCCTCTACCAAGAGTACAATTACAGTAAAGAAACATAGTTTCTAAGAGTCAAGTCATTTTTATAGCGCTCAGGTCATTTTTATAGCGCTTTTCGGTTTTAAGAGTTAAGGTGAATGGTGTGTATTTATCCCTGATGAGCAGGGCTGTGGCAAGGAATAACTCCCCTAGATGTTATGAGGAAGAAACCTTAAGAGAAACCAGACTCAAAAGGGGAACCCATCCTCATTTGGGTGACATCAAGAGTGTGATTATAAACTTTTAACAATACAGAACACTGGAGAGAGAGAACTAACATGAGCACTGGAATGTAAGATTATGAGTAATGTCCTTTCTACAGTCTTTTACAGTCATTTGTGGTTATAAAACTAGGAGCTACTGAGCAACTCATAAAATAGCTCAACATTTGCGATCATCAGAGATCCACCACCAGCTTCTCCATGTCAAAGCCTTTAAACACTCAAGGAGGTCCAGTGTCCAAACTACACATGAAGTGGGATCCAATTGGCACTGGTACGTCTGTAGATGGTTCGGGATGTTTGCGGGGTCAGCATCTACTTCTTTAAAGGTCCACAATAGAAGGCCAACAATTCACTAAAAATGTTTTTTTGATTGGTCTTATGAAGTATTCTAATTTTTTGAGACAATGAATTGATGGGTTTTAAATGTGAGCCAAAATCAGCACAATTAAAAGAAATAAACACATGAAATATATCAGTCTGTGTGTGATGAATCTATATAATATTGAAGTTTCACTTTTTGTATCGAATTGCTAAAATAAATCAACTATTTAATGATATTCTAATTTATTGAGATGCACCTGAATATTAAAGGAACTACTCCAAATCGAGGCCTTAATTGTGTCCTTTCATAAACTCTATAATGAGGAGATAAAGCGATCTGTGTAGAGCCGAAATGATCGATTATGCAGCATACCTTTCACCTAAAGCAAAAAAAAGTTCTTTAAGCTACTATTTGAAGTGAAGCTGATCTGTTAGAGCTGTTAAATATATGATTTATCACTTTAACATACAACTTGCTTAAACAACTCAATTTAAAAAATCCTAATTTTTTTCTACTGTTTGTAAAATAATCTTTTACTATGAAAATAAAAATGGTGATATTAATCTCACTGTAAATACTACCACATGCAGCTAGAAATCTATTAATATGAAAGGATATATATATATACCTTTATTGTGAATAAATTATACATAAATGCCATTGTAAACAAAACTGTATTGCTGGCTTTGAGAAGAAGAAGCAGAAATTGTAATTCATGTTACTATTCAGAGGTATCACAGCACAGGGTTATGTAACATACAGCATATCCACTTTAGCCGTAACAATATCTTTTGGGGTTTTTTTCTATACATACAGACTGATGTCGGTAATTTTCCAGACATGAGTTTCCCTTAAGTATATTGCTAATGCATCTTAGTATTTATCCCTTGCATGCACTTGATTTATAACCTACATGTGTGTTCTATGGAAATTTCAGTCATTTATTATGTTGTGTTGTTTAAAGGCAGAACATTGTAATAATGTATTCAGTATGTTGTCTCAGCGTTTGGTTACTCATCAGCTGTTAGCCAGAAACAGAGAATACAAATAGCTGTTTCTCTAATATTAGTGCAACTCCTTGTAATAACATACTTTGTTTTTCCTTTGTCAGTATCTTGCTGGATGTAAGGTTTATATTCACAGAGTAGTTTTCTAGCCGTAAGCTGTTTGTGTCAGATCTTCTGCTCCATTAATGACATGTAAAAGCTAGAATGTTTCAGCAAGAACCCAACATCCCAACCCCAAATAACTGATACTGATACAGTGTGCTCATCATAAAGCATTTCTAAAAATGTTATTACTTCTAAGCATGTTTGGTACAATTTGTTAAGATTTAGCCATGTGATAGACCATGTTAAACAAACATCTCTTTATAGATTTAAGTAAAAAAAAAAATAATTTATTAAGAACAGTGACATTAGGTCATTAAAACTAAAAAATTGAAATTGTGACAGGTCAATAAAACATGCAATTGTTTGTCTTCAAAGCATACTTAAAGCATTTACCCAAAACAACGTCACATAAACTTCACCTGTAAATAATTACATTATATACATGTGATTTGTGTTGTTGTGGCTGTTTATTTGTTTTGTTTTTAATTATCATGGAATGTTATATGATAGTAAATTCATCGTTTTTTTTTTCTTTATTAAATTCCACCTATGCATTTTTATATTTATCTTAATGCAAATGTACATGTTTTTCACATAGGATTACATCTTACTCACATGGGAAAAAGTGATACATGATCATGTGTGAAATGCATATGATATTTTCATATGGGTAGATCTACTTAGGAGCACTAAGAAAATGGTGCTAAGGAAAAGAAGTGCATTTGCTTAGGAAAGTGCCTGTGTGTACGCTAATGTATGCATTGTTTAAGACTTATCAAGATTTTTACTTTTTGCTCTGACATTCACAGTGTCTATGTTGCTAAAGTAATACAAAAATCAGTTTACTGTATAATGAATAAGTATAAAAGAGTAGTAAAAAGTAATGTATTTTTGATTGACCTAAATGGTATTAAGTTAGTATCAAATATCATTTTTTAATTTCCGTTGTTAATATTTTTCAGGTATGAGGTGGCCTGAGAGAAACAGACTGGACTTGTTGCAGTGTGCATAATGAACTGATGTAAAATGATGCAAAATGTGTAGACAATGCATGTGGACCCACAGAGAGCAAAACACACTGCAGCACTGATGCTAGTTTCATTCTTTGCAGCATTGTCTTACATTCATAAATCTATTGTCTTAATTTGTCTATGCCTGTTTAGCCAAATTTTCTGTCCCGCTTATTATAAGGCATATTTTGTGTAACTAAACATAAGCTACATTTGTGTTTCCAGTAGTCCGTACAGTTGTGTGTCTTACACTTTCTTTGTGTCTCTGTTTTTGCTTAATAGATGAGATGGTGTCTTGCAGTGTCTCCAGTTTGCATCATTACTGCAGTGCAAGACTAGAACAGGTTATAGCTGCTTCTATAACATGAGAGTATGCTTGTTTGAGTATGTCTGTGTGCCTCTCTTCCTCTGTGTCAATCTGCTTAGTCTTGCAATTTGGATGTTTGTCCATTTCTGTATTTCCTTTGGGACCTAGGAAAAGAAGAAACATAGTCAAAATAGAAACAAATGTAATGTCCTCTGTGTGTATGTGTAACACAACATCCGTTCTTTACTCAAATATAAAAAAATTATAAATAAATAAACTCCACTATAAATAATTTTGAATCAATAAACATTTGTTTCACTGATGTGCCAAGTCTTAAATGATTCACAAATGAACCCTCTGAAGTCGACAAACGCACCGGCGCATTTTGTGGCAGTTTTTTCCTCATAACACCGAAACAAACTTAAATTGCTCTAACTTTTCGATTGTGCAGATAAGAGCAATACACCATTCCAATCTGTAAAGGGTCTTTTATTTGCACACACTCATAATAACAACAAAACACTGTGATTCTGTAAAATAAAGAAAACAGACAGGTTGCGTGCTTTGCTGTCTATGTCTCTGTCATCTCTCTTCACACACATAAATAAAACAACCTGAATCTCACTGAATACTTGCCTCACAGACATAGTACATATATGAATAGAAAGCCTACTATCATATATGAATCGAAATGTCTACCTTTAAGTAAACCAATTCAAATCAAACAAATATTCTCTAATTATGTAATGTGTATAAAAGATAGAAGAGATACAGTTTCTCCGGTATCACCTCATTAATCCTGAATTATCCTAAATAATTACTTTTTTTCTTGAAAATATTTACAAGAAAATTTAGTTTTTATGTCCTAGTTTGAGGATGATTTCACTAATAATAAACATACATTTGCAAAAAGCATCCATATTTGTCCATGCCCATGTTGATTAGAGTATTAAAAACTTAAAGTATTAAAGTATTAAGTTGTAATTAATCGGTGCGATTAAGTTGTAATTAATCATGAGTTAACTCATAAAAATGATATGATTAATCGTGATTCAATAATTTAATCGATTGACAGCCCTAATGTTAACATGACGTGAGGTCCAGTTACCAGCGTGACACTAAAACAGGTAGTAATGGGTACTTTTTACTTAAGTCCATGTCAGAGCCCAAACTTTTTCATTTTAACTTGAGAAAAAAGAATAGTCAGTACTTTAACTTTTACCATAGTATTTTAAAACATGAGTATCTGTACTTCTACTTATATATACTTACTACTTATACTATATATATATATATATATATACTGAACTTTGATATAAAATTTTGATACTGATGGGTCGTGATTTTTATTGTAAAAATGGTAACGATTTTATAGTCCATTATGGTTCTATATTAATATGGTTATGTTTTTTTTGTTTTTGTTTTTTAATAAGGGTTCCAAGTTGGGCATTTTGGTAGTATACAGAGAATCTTTTGCTATTATTGTCTTGTATATAATGTTAATATCATATTGATTAGCATATTTCATGCAATTAATAATATTTTATAGCCTAGGTAGGCTTTGATTGCCCTCTGTTGGCAGTAAAAATAATTACATCAATACAGTATTTTACCGCTGCAAGGCAAATAATCACATGGACGACGTGACATAAGAACAAATAAGAAATGCACAGTGGTCATTTCACTCACCTCATGTACTTCTGTGTGATGGTGCCCTGTGTGTCCTATAGGACTCTGAGCAGGGGATGAGCAGTGAGGATCAGTATGAGCAGGAAGCTTGGATATTCTGTTCTAAAGCCCTGGGATGATTAAAGAAGAGCAGCTGTGTTAATAGATGTATCATTACCAGCAACATTCTTTCTTAAAATCTTAACTAAATGTTGACTAGTTACATGTAACATCTTTAAGAGAAATTGTTCTATTATCCTATGTAATCTAAAGCAAAAAGAAAATGTGTTTGAAATACTGTATACTGGAGAATGCTTGTTGAAAACTTAAATTGCAGGACAGAAAACCTATAAGGCATGTAATATTATAGTTGATGTTACCACTTCTGATGAGTTTAAATGTACTTATGTACTTTGTCTTGTTACCAAATCTATATTCTGTTCATCTTCCACATTGTATTTAGATAATTTGAATGTTTTTCAATGTTTATTTAGATTTAACTGTGTTTATTGCAGCTTTAAAAGGAAATGAAATTCACAACATGAAATATCTTAAATCCATCTAAAGCAAAAATAAAAGATTGTCAAACAAATGCTATTGTAATATATAGATTGCTGCTGCACATGGCAGGCACAATGTAAGCCATTAAAACCTCATGTCTTAAATCAGAGATCTGAAAGCATTTGGTGTCTGACAGCAAACAGAGCAGTCTGTTAAAAGAGATTAGCAACTCTATTTTTGTTATGGATGACTGTCCTGTACTCCTCTGCATGCTGGCTCTAGTTCATGGAGAAGGCTGTGAATGGCAAAAGTGAATATTTCAAGAGTGACTTGCTTACGATTCTTCCTTATCGTTGCTCCAGCAGTAACTCTATATCTGATTAAAAAATTTTTTACCAAGCTAATCACATTCATTATCATTTCATATAACAGGAATGTGACCATAGCAGTGTGCTATTCTGACCTTTATGGTGATTGCAACATGCTAGGAATTCGCCTGGTCGAGTTTTAGTATGAATTTATCTTAAAGGGTCTGTTTTTCCAACCTTTTTTTAAACCCAGTGCAGAGACATTTGTTTAGGTTGCCAGATTAAAAAGTGTGAGGTGAATGCTAGGGGAAATGATCTTGTGTATCTATTAGAACTGACAAACTCGCTGTCATCTGCATTGTTTAGTTTTGCAGCCTTGGCATGGCGTTGGGGGAACTAAGATACTATAGTCTTATAATAATGGAAGCAATGTGTTTATATTTTCTCCTTCAGCAATAAGTCAGTCATTTCTGTACTGCCACTCCTACACAATCTAAAAAAACGAATTTTTGAAGTGATTTAATACTGTAATTATATTGTATAAATCCCAACAGGCATTCCTATTAGAGGAGAAACATGCTTGAGCTTGGCCAGATGGTTCAGCAGATGGTCCAGCTATTTCACAACTTTTGTTATTTTGTGGTTTATTCACATAAAACCATGGCGGAAAAAAACGTTGAGTATGCATTTCCGACACTGACCACATTTCTTGGTCAGCATAAGTAATCCTTGCAAATTGTAGAAACTCCTGCTATCTTTGATCAAGAGTTCATGTTATTTTGATCTTGAAAAAAAAAATGACTATCACTAAATCACAAATTCACTATTTTTTACAAACAGGGAAACATCATAAAAATAATTTTAAAATATGTAAGAAGAAGTGGTTTTTGCACCTTGTTTGGTGTATTGAACGCAGTAGTTTCATCTTCAGATTCCTTTTCTCTAATGAAAATCTCTAGATCTTCATTGCTGCTGTTGCCTATTCAGAAAAGGGTAGTCAAAAAATTCACCAAGTATACATTAAAAAACGAATAAAATGTTTCATGTTAGAAACAATAAGATGAATAAAAAAAAAGATATGAAACTGTGGTGGATAAAAGATACGTACTGAAGAAATTGTATTCAAATGTGGCATTGTAGTCATAATCTGGTGGTAAAGTAGTATCATATTCATATTGAGCTGTGAAGAAAAAATAAGGTAAAATTTAGATGGATATTGCAATCAGTTTATGTGATATATCCTGAAAATAACTGGATAGTCCAGTAAAGGTCTGAACATCACATCACCATTATGTTGATTTATTATATTCTAGCAACTTATACCTTCCAGTAGCAACTTATTGTTCAACTATTCATCTTAAAGCACATTTTATTGAAACTAGAAAGTAATAAAAAATATATATAATAAGCTAAATCTGGACCTGTCATCCTGAGAATTTAAACATCACTGTTTTTGTTTTTAATTCAGTTCACCAGATGCATCTGAATACTATCATTTTCACTCATTTAACATGTTTTTACATGTCTTCCAAAAAAAAAAAAAAGTTCCAAAAAGTGGTAGTAGAAGACTATAATTGGTAACTCTAGCTCCCTGTATCTTGCGCCTTCTTACTGCCATTTGTCATTTATGTGAGTGTGATATATCCTGACATGATATTTGTCCAGGTGTGGAATTACCATTCTGTTGCAGAATGAATGAAGAGAAAACAATGGCAGCTGTCAAGAACGTTTCTGTCAGACCTCATGACAAGGATGGTTATCTCATATCCTTGAAAGCAAAGGCCTCCAATCTCCAGCATGACACCTTTATGAAGATCGAGTTCACGTAGTAATGTCCAGTATGACAACACAATATATGAAACACTAGTCAACAGGCTGTGGTGGATCATCATGGGTCATTTGAAACATTCGAACTAGAAGGTGTCCTGTTTCAGACATTATTCTTAGAAAGGGTTTTAACATGACCCAACTTCCCACACTCCCAGATGTTCCCAGGTTTAACATGTTCGGGATAAAAGTTCTCCTTGAATGGTACTTTATGTGACACTAGTGGGTCACCTCAGACAAGTTGGGTGACTCACAAAAAGAACTAGGAAAACTAAAGACCAAACAACAGAAATACGTAAAATAAAGAAGTGCTTTCTGCTGCCTGCATTATTCTACAGAAACCATTAAATCCATGGTTAGCTTGTAACCTTGACATATAGAGTATTTGTATAGTAAGTCCCGATCTTTCCCTTGGTTTGGGTTCAAAAATAAAAATGAGAACTGACCCTGAGAAACCACTTCCTCATCCAGCGAAGAAGCTGAATAAATAATCTGTCAGGCTTTTTGTTAGACCTAGAATAATTCTTTAGGGAATATGGTAAATATTCACAAAGTAGTATACAATCCACTTCTCTTTATAATTATTGGCTATATTTTTATCTGGGTGCCTTGTTTTGTTTATGGAGCTTGGTGTAAGTGGTGATGTTGGTAAAATATTAGTAATAATTTGTGATTTTCAAAAGCATTCTCCTTTATCTACTTGATATTCCTATCCCCTGCATCTCTATTGGAATCTCAGTTCCGTCCATGTTCTAACTTGAGTTTTTTATGACACTGTAAACAACCGGACCCTGTGCTGGTCATATATCTTTTAAAGTGGGCTGCAGAACAGACCCTGGGATGTGTTATTTACCAGATCTGGCCTTACAACAGATGGACTTTGCATTTCAAATTTCTAAGACCTTGTTCTGTGCTAAAGTTAAGACATGGCCCTTATGTTTTGGTTGATGGCATGTTGCCAAGACCATTAGAGATTCTCCTCAGCCTGACTTAACTGACTTAACAGAAAACAGCCTTCACGGAACAAGACATAAATGGTAAGCTTTAAATAAATGTTCATGTATTCATTTGTTCATTTCACAACAGAGGTTGTTTTGCACAGTGCTTGGTGCAGGTGTCACAAGTGATAAGACTTTCTACAAGCTATGAGCTACAAGTTTGGGCTGTCTTATATGATACCCCACGCCATGAGCCAGCTTAAGAGCCAAGGGTGAAACAAGGCTGAGAACTATTAACTGGATTCAGAATATACAATTAGGATAATAAACAGCATGGGGCAAAATGCTGTAAGATGTGGCGAAAGTGTCTAGCCAGTGTGTAAGAATGTGCTGTCTATTTAAAAGTAGCAGGATAAAAAAGATGTCTGCTATTAATTTTATTATATGAGACAGCTTAGCGCTTTAGTCTAGAAATATCTTGAACTCTGTCAGCTTATTCGATAATTTCTCAAAGTTTTGAAAGGCCATATTTCAGTTTCAACTTGGTTAATTGTTTTAGGGTGAATGCACTTAAGAAAACTCCCTTAAACATCTTCCCCTCACTTAAAAAATTACCATAACAGTAAACTGATTCCTGCTTCAGTCACAGTATTATCCAAACACTACCAAGTATTTTACCCCATGTGCATGTTATAACTTCATGTTTCTCCCTCACTCCTTCTCTGTATATCATTAACCAAACCAAGATTTCTGAGCATTTGAGGAAAAAAAAAAAACAGTTCCACATATTGTTTAACCTCTGGATGGGAAACCACATGTAGTGCAAATAAATCAAAATGTAGACAGTCACAATTACCAAACAAACAGCTGGAAAATGGAGAAATCTAAAAAAAAATTCAGAAGGAAACCATGTCCTGAGAAACACGTTTGAACTTAGAGGAAAGAATGCACATACATCATCATCATATATTTTTAAAGCTGCAGGGTCTTTTCCCTTCAAATCACAATTCACAGTAAAACCCTGGTCAGTTACAGAGCTGATGTAACCTGATCCCAGTAAAGTCTCATGGAATTTATCAGGTTATCTTCTGAACGTGCCAAAACAAGCAAGAAAGTTTATGAGTGTGACTATAAGTTGAGATACCATCTCCCAAATAAGGATTTTTTAACAGAAATCTACCTTCATCCTTTCATGTTAGTCTTGAATGTTAGCAAGAAATAAGAGTTTACTAATTCTATATGTAAAAAAAAGTACTATATTATCTTAAATATGACTTTTTTCCAGTTGTGCAATTGCATTTGTTTTGAAAACATGATGTCATGTCACATACTGGATAATACATACTCAGAGACTGAATCCAGGGAGTTTGTTAAACTGAGGCTACCGTTAGTTACCTAGTGTTAAGTTAACACATGCCAAGACATGTCAGCATAACAAAATGAAAAGTCATCTAAAGTGGCTAGACAACAGCAAAAACTTTCACAGGTTAAAACCTGCCTTAAAAGATGGCAAAGTTTAAATTTTTTTAATTATATTTAACAATGTTTTAGAAGTGGTATACCATTACTCCAAATTTGGTTTGAAACAACATTTAAAGTGGTATAAAAATGTTCAATATGACATATAACTAACTTAAAATGTACAACAAAATGGATGCCCATTGTTATACAAAGTTTGACGATTCCTTACATCAGAAGATGACTGTTTCTGCACATCCTGTCGCACAGCTGAGAACATGAGTGATGGATACAAAGTTTACAGGGCTTAAAGATCTTAGTGATATCTTCTGCACTGTTTAAATTCTGCGATCACTATAAACACAATACTCTGTTTCTCTTGATAAAAACTCATCTCAGTCTGGGTTAAACAGTGTGACAGTCACATATGTTCAGAAGCCAGTTAATGAGTCACATCAGAAATGCTGCTGAAACCTTGTTTCTCACTGCCTTTATAGACATCCACGAGGGCGCTGTGGAGCAGATGACAAACCCTTTTTTATAATTTTTTTTTTTTTGCTTTTTGTGTGGTTCTGTGACTAAGAATAGAAAGACCTGCTAGAGCGGCACAGGACAGAGGCGTTCAACAAGAAGCAGCTGTGTGTCGGGATTATGTCATTCCCCCCCCCCGATTTGTCTAACCCCAGGGCCGTCTTTAATGCCTGAGAAACCGCATTGCACAGACAGACAACGCACTTTCATTTACTTTTTTTTTTTTTTTTTTTAATTTGTCTGAAGAGCATTCTGAAATTTATATCAAATGCTTAATATGCTTTCAATGAGCAAAAATTATACCTAATCATGTCTTTTGTTGTTATTTTTACTTAATTTTTCGGTTAAATTGTGTGGCACCGTATATTTACAAATTTCTATTTTGGGATATTAAAAAAAAGGATGGTTTAAGATAAATTAATTGATTATATTTATTATATTATTTCTCTATGCTTACCTCTAACAGTAAACTTCCTCATGCTACTGCTCTTCTAAATGCACCTCACTACTGTGTGCTGAGATCGCAAAATTTACATAAACTTAAAAAAAAAAAAAAAATACGAGAAGGCAAAGATTAATCCATGTTTGTTTGGTTTTTTTTGTATTCTGGTCACTAAAGATGATCTCACTTAGGACACAGAGATTTGTCCCATTCAATCATCCCACTTGTTATAAACCTCTGTCCTGAACAGTAACATGTGGAAACATTTGCTCTAATCCTCAACCCAGATCTAATTGTCCAATCACAAGTGCACTTCAGAAACATGCACTTGTCCTCCAGCAAGTATCTGCACATGTGGACTTAACCATGTATGTATTCTTATACGGCACCAAACAAGACCTAACAAGAATATGGGGAATGTTCTGACATGCATGTACTTCATAATTTCTCTCTTCTGTTTAACTCACTCTTTTCCATTTTCCCCAATGTATACATGTGTGTAAGCACACCCACACACATACATACATACATACATACATACATACATACATACATACATACATGCATACACTTACAGTTACTCTGTTTTAACACTTACCACAGCAGAGTGGCAGGCGCATCAAGAACCTCACCAAGCACACAGCTATTAAGCAGTGATGAAGTAACCTGAGCATGTTGCTCTTCCAGGAGTCTCTATGTGTGTAGCAGCTTTCACACACAGTGTGCCTCTGAATTACTACACCCTACGAGTAAGTACGTGGGGTGGAAACAGCCAAGTAAAGGGGGTGGGAGAAGGAGAGAGTGGGAGGGAACTCATCCTGCTTTGCCTAGATGCCATAGTTATGGCCAATATTATGCTTTCCCCCCCACTTTTTTTTATATATGCTCTCATGTTGACAGCCAAAAAAATGGCATGGTTTTGGAGTAAAAAACATACAATCTAATTCCAGCCCAATCTCATGCATTTAAGCAAACATTTTTGTAGATAAGAGTGTTTCCATTTATGGTGCACTAATTTATTGGAGGATTTAGATCTGATGAGCTGACCTTGACTTAGGACTGAAAGTTAAAAATCCCACAAAGAGGTCACTGGGCCTTTTCATAGGTCAGTGTATTAAAGTGTCATGGAGGCAACCTAGATAAATTGTAGCTGTTGCTTGACAAGTGGTCTTGATCACAGTATGCCCCTTTGTAAGTAGAGTGTGGGAAAGTTTTAAATGCTGTTTTGTAGTTGTTGAGTTAATAGGAAACACTTGCAAGAAACAGGCTCAATATATCAGACACATCAGATTCAATATTTAATGACTAGTAAATGTTTGTGACTGATGACAGGTCACTCCAAGGACATTTGGAAAAGCATAATTTCCAGGTTTTGTAAAAGAATATAAACGTTACTACCATTTCAGCAACTTAATACACTTAAGGCTTTTTGGTCCTGAAGATATTCTCAAGCTACCAAGCACCAGATGTTTTTCAGCTCTGGAAAGGAGATGCAGGATCTTTCAGCTTTCACCCTTTCTACTTTACATGGGGCAATAGAATAAGTGAAAGGTATTAAGATGCATATCAGCAGCAGGAAAGGACATGGAGCTGGGGGTGTAAAAGAGTGGAAATGAATAAAATGAATGAATGAATTCCTCCCCCCTGACTTAGCCTTTCTCGGTTATCCTTGCAGGACTGACCAGGCTTATTCCCCACCGCCTGTTCTGAGTAAGAGACACTTGGCCAAGTTCCCCTCCTCCATAGCCCCCAGCTGTGTGAACTGAACCGTGGGAGTGGGTGGGTGATTGGCAAAGATAGTACACACGTAAGGCAGAGTGTGTCTTTTAGGTCTATATTTCCTGTCTTATTATCCCTAGCCTCTTACTATGCCCTTGACTCGTAATGAAATTAGAAACGCTTCCAGAATGAACAAGGGTTAAACATCAAAAAAGATGCTGCACACAAGGATCATGTAGGGTAAATGGGCATTCTACCCGCATTCTTTATGGCACTGCTAAATCAAACAAATCTGTGTATAGTGTTGGTTTTTAGTTAAGTAGTCTGAGGTTTGTTTTTAGATGGGGAAAGCTTGAATGACATCATTCATCATAACCCACTCTAACCCTCTTCTTAGGCTGTATTGTCTGTGTGCAGAATACACCTTAGCCTCAGGGATTAGATCTGATTCTTTGTGGTTTGTCTTGATGAAGGGTAAGGTTTGGCAGGAGTTGATCACAAAGCTTATTTTAAGGTTCATGGACTCAGTTCCTAAACATTGTTTAAAAAAACACGATCTTCTTAAAAATATACTATTGTTGCCCAACCCCTTTCCTGGGAACAGTTTATGTGTGTATATTGCTTGTCTTATTCTGGAGATAAAAGAAGATTATGACACTGATGGTGGGTTACATCATTTATTATCTTTCTGTATTATTGTGTTTCATAGCCATTCAACACTCACTCACTAACTAACAACCCCCTTGACTGGCTTAAGGAGATGGAATTGGACTGGGCATGTCTGTTACCCACCTGGCTGCCAGTATGATAAGTCCACATGGGCCAAAGATTTAGAAAATTCTGGCTAAAAGGGAACTGGGGATGTAAACCTGCACATTTATTCAGGGCATTTGAATAAAGCATATTACAGTCTGTAATTCTCATAAGTGTACAGCAATTATACAGCAATTATGTAGTCTTCTCTGAGCCTGTATTCACTTGAAGTATGCTTTACAATCAATAGTGTTTTACTGCTTTAATGTGATTTTTTATATTTAGCAATGCATCACTTAGATACTCTAGGGTCCTAAGGAAGACATTGGTCTCATAATAGTCAAATAAGAGACAAAAACATTATAAAATGTTAAGAAAATAATGTGTAAAAAAAAAAAAAAAAAAATATATATATATATATATATATATATATATATATATATATATATATATATATATATATATATATAACAAAGTTGACTTTCTAAAGGAAAACTGAAGGATAGCAGCAAACTGCTTACATAATAAAAAAGAGCAAAGTCTTAATATAAATTTGTTCACTTCATTGAAAGGAATGAGTTGTAATATCCAAAAATATCACAGAGGAACAATTTCGAAGACATCAAATAAGGGGAGTTTACAGTGAGAATATACCATAACCCTTTCTCTCTGGAGGTGCATGTGAGTGGGATGCGAGCGACTCTCCCACTGCAAGTGAGTACATTTAACCGGGTGTGTGGACGTGAGAACAGAGACAGGATGAGCTCTGGGGCTCCCATGAGGCAAAATAGATGCACCCAGGGTAAAGGCAGATGAATCTACTACAACGACTATTAGGACAAGTGGAAGAGCATTTGTGAATGTTCAGCACAGAGTATTTGCAAGGAATTTTTGCTTCAGTCCAGAAGCTTTTTTTTTCTTTTTCAAATCATGAACAAAGAGCAGAATTACTTTTCCACATGTTTTCAATACATGCCTCTTTTGTAGTCAGAAAGTTGTTTCAGTAAAAGATGTGTCAAAGAACATGTTACATATGTATGCATAAAGGATTGAATGCCAGAGTCTGTAAAACTGTAAAATAATAATTATAAAATTTCACATTGTATCAGAACGTATCAAAGTGCTGGCAGAAAATCTGCTATTTATTAAAGCGCTATTCAATAAAAGCATTCAGTACTGCAAACTAGCAAGAGATGCAGAGTGTGTTCATGCCAGCATCTGCATATACCACATCAAATGCTGTAATAAGAATAGTAATTTTATTGCATGGTATTTTTTACAGCCAAGGCAACCACAGCTGGGGGAAAATCAGTAAGAATTTCTGCAGATAGCTTAACAGGTTTAAAAATGGTGCTTTGTATTTGAATCTGCTACACATATAATACGCTATAATATACCTCATATTATATATATATATATATATATATATATATATATATATATATATATATATATATATATATACACCTCATAATGTTTTCTCTGACATTGCATGATGAACCTTTATCATTTTTATTTCATCAACTTTAGATCATTTTCTAATATACTGCAGTATCTGGTTGGATGTTAAGAGTAAACAATTACTTCTTGTGTATTATTAAAGCAGTCTTTTATAGCAGAAATGTGGTGTCCCCTATTTTATGTCAGTTATGTTCCGTCTTCAGGGAAAAGTTGTGTAGTGTAAGAGGCCCCTATAAGCAGAGGCCCATGTCCCTCTACCTGCAAGATTTCTGGTTCACATGAGTTCTCTCAGGAAATGAGTTCACTAAGATAAATGTCCTTTATTGGGGAACATGTACAGACAATCATGTTTTATATACATTTTAATGCTGTTGTTGAAAACTGTGGAAAGACTAAAATCATTTGTTCCTGTTTATTTGGGAATAATGAATACATTTCAAGTCATCACTTCATCATTTAGTAAAAGAAAAAAGCTAAGCACTGTAAAGTTTTTAACTTCTATGTTTAATACAATTCTGAGTAAAATACTCTACATGGCATGGTTCATGCAAAAAGGTGGTTTGAATGGTGAGAACTTGAGCTGTTTCTCCTGCTGGTTCACAGCACTATTAAAATACATTTAAATATCCTTCTAGCTAATGGGCAATAATTTAGGAATGCAAAGTAGCAGGTTTTAAAACTGGAAGTCTTGATGATTTTATGCATTTTCTCTTTGACCTTGATTTAAAAATACACTTAAACTTCAATTCTGAGTATAAATATTACATCTTGATCGAGGACGGTGTAAAGCTCATATTCTTCTTGTTCCCATAGGATGTATTGCAAAGTCCCATCAATGTGCTTAATGGCTGTGATCCAGTTCATGGTCCCCTGCTATTTGTAAATCATGGCTGCTGTGAGAATAACCATCCTGAGAATACTAAGAAAACTAAAGACAGTGCCTTGTGAGACTACTTTATGCATGGCCCTGTCTCGACACTCCTAAAGCATGGAGTCTGAAGAAAAGAAAAAAAAAAAAGAAAAGGAAAGAAAAGGGAAAAGAAAAGAGTCTTTCTATCTTTTTTTTGCAGTAGTATGAGGCAATGATGTATTAGGTGTACATGCAATCTAGTGTATGTAACAAAAACCTTCTTCTTCTTGTTATTGTTATTATTATATGGACTTTATATAGAACTATACACATTATTATATAACAAATAATGCAAATGGAATCAATACATTCCTAATCTGTAAATCATAACTCTAATCAATTCAATAACATCTAAACAACTTTTTGAGTATTGTTCAGTTTAGACATTGAGCTTTGTGATTGCAGTGTGATTTTTCCAATCTGATATTTCAATATAAAATTTGCTTCATTATGATCCAACATAAAAAGCCTCTTTTTTTCAGTTTTTCCCAGTCTCAGATTTTCCTGAGGCAAATTTAGCCAATGAATTAAACCTATTCGAAAGATTCTCGATTCAATTTGATTTATTTGAATATCTTGAGGCCAGTGTTAGCCTTTGAATGAGCCAATAATGGTGTGTGCATGTGCATTAGACATTTCCCTGCAATATTAGACATTAAAAAAACTAAACTAATTGTTTTCATTAAATGAGTTTTGAGTTTCCATTGATGTGTTGTATGTATATACAGTATACACAGGTCCACATTTTCTAGGATACCAACTGTTAATGGTTACAAAAAAAACCTAATTAATTAATTTAAATAGGGTTTAGAATTCTAAGTACAAATGTTTTGGTTGCAGGATCTGTTTTCTTTTTTACAAATGTGTGTATATTTCTTTGCATACCATTAAGGTACATGGTATGTCACACAATTATTTTGGCATATCATCCATTAAAAGATCCTGGCTGTGATTTTATCAGGGAAACTCACCCTCATCTCTGGCAGGATAGAGATTGCATTTACACGTTCTGAAGCATTTACATGCGGATGTAATATAAGCTTGGATTAAGCAGAGGATGTGTGGGTTTACTCCCTAAATGGAAAGATTCTGATCTTCCATAACCGTCACGCCCATGCAAGTCTTGATAAATGATCTGGTCCTGGATGTAAAGCAAAGCTTTATCTTCAGGTTTAGTTATTCAACACTAAAAATAATCCCTTTCTTCTACTCCCTTTCAGTGAAGTACACATACCAAACACATGTACGACAAATGTTAGCCTATGTTTTATTGAATATCATGTTATGGGTATCTTTGCTAAGGCTATTCAAAAACAAGATCCTGTTTGAAAGAATATTTACTCGGATTTATATACATAGGCAGTGGTGATGAACTGCTGTAATCTGAAATATGTACACATATCAGTAAACAGAGAGTTTGAAAGATTTGCCAGTCTACAAACTAAATACTTACATGACCTCAGCCTTGCGGTGTAGACTGTGTTCATCAAATTTTCATACACAGTCTGCAGGACCCATGGAAAACAAAAGCATCCCTGGACCATTTCCACCACAGGAAAGAAGTCTTCCTCTTTAGCTATGCCATCTGTGGGAGGATGAATGAACAGTGCTGGAGCCATGCCTTTGGTCAAATGCCAGTGAGCTAAAACGTCAAGAATATTAAAGGAATCTGAGAGGTCCAGATATGGATAGTATGTCAGCACATCACCACAGCTTTTTGTGGTTTGTGTTATAAAAAGAAATCATTTTTAAGATAATCACATACATGTGTGTGTGTGTGTGTGTGTGTGTGTGTGTGTGTGTGTGTGTGTGTGTGTGTGTGTGTGTGTGTGTGTGTAATAATGGTATGTAATAAACATTATGGATTTATTACAAATGTCCTCTAAAGAGGTAGGCCTTCAGTCTTTGTTTGAAAAGTGACAGTGATTCATTCAGACAACCAGGTGGAGTTCATTCCACCACCTGGGGATCCAGACAGAAGCGACTTGATGCATGTCTTCCTTGTATCTTGAAAAATGGGCGTTCAATTCAAGCCATGCAAGAGCCTTGAAGGAAACATGATGCCGAGTATGCTTGAGTGTCTACAGTGTGCCTTTAGGTATGTGACGGCTGGTAAATTTTTTCTGAATGGGGTGAGGTGGAAGAAGTCGGAAAGATTTAAAGCACGCTATTTGCATTCTGGAGGTCTAATAGCCCACAAGGGAAGACCTTGCAGTTGCATTAGTCCACTCTGGAGATGACAAAGGACTGAAAAAACATTTCAGTGGACTCAATGGAGAAAAAAGTCCAGACTCTGTGGATAGAAGAATCTTACAGGTGACAAAAGCAATTTAAGGAGAGAATTACAATTGGTTTTCCGGTAGGTTTGGTGAATTATCAGAAGATGTGACCCACATTTTCCAGGGACAGGGAAGATCTTAACATGTTGCATTAAATATGGATATATAGCAGCTCCCTCTTGCTGAAATAATAAAATATTTTAAGATTTGAGTTTGTACTCACGGTTGGCCACTGAGTTTTTTCATGTCCTTGTCTGTAGCTAACAAGTCTCAGAGACTGATGCATATATGTTGTTAGTATCTGAATCAAAGTCCAGGAGAAACCTTTTTAATTCACCAATACTTTGGTGGACAGTCAGATCAGATTTACACTTTGGAAAACTGACTTTCGATTAAAGAAACTGGGAAATCCCCAGAAAACCTATTCAAAAGAATCAACATTTGATTCTCATTCACTGGCTAACAAGCTTAGAGAATAGAGAATTTGCCTCGAGAATTTCCCATTGCATTCAATCAGAAGGTTAGGACTTCACAAGCAGATTCAGTAAACCCCAAAAATGTGTGGCTATCCAGAAAAGGCTCAAAACTAAATCTAACACAATAAGAAAAACCAGAGCAGCAAGCATTGAGGAAAAACAGCCAAAATACAGACATTGTTATGACCCGCTGTGTCGATAGAATGTGCAGAAAATCTACATGTGTTTTTAATTAAAATCAGGAGGAGTGAAAGTGTCATGTAACACCACATGTCTGCAACATGACTTAGTATGTATGTACAATGTACAAGCCCTGCTAAGAGCTTTACTCTGGTGGGTTCATATCAGTTCATTCCTACGCACATAACTGAGAAAAACATCACAGGAAAAAATAATACAAAGAGATCTATGTGTTGGGGGAATTTCCCAGCTTTTGTACTATAATAATGAGGATGATTTGTCACTCATCTGAGAGGCTTGTATCAGTTTTACTTGGATTTGTTCACTTATAATCACCCAGCCCTCGCTATGTACTACTTAAAATGTTTCCCACAAAATTTTTAGTTTCCCACATTGTCTTTGCTTTGAATTTCAACTTGTTTTTCTATATTATCGGAAGGATGCGGTATGCTTGGGTGATTAATGGGCTTTATACTTATGACCTAAACCCATTTTTTTATACATTGGCTGTTTATTTGCACTACTACAATGTAAAAGTCCAATTGATATCCTTTGTTCTAGACTTCAGTGTATTCACAGTATTCACACCCACTAGCCTATTCTTTATTTTGTCACTCTGGTTGGTCCTTTGTGTGTAATGCTTCCTCCATTATGAACCTTTACAGATTCCCAAAGGCAGCCTGATGTTCTCTATTGTTTTCCTGTATTCAAATACATCAGTGTGCACTTGCCTTTGTTTTAGCCGGAACATATAACCCCCACCACTCCCCGATTTGCCTAGCAGTGGGCCAGGATGCTGCTAAAGGGACAAAGACGTGCAATTAGCAGTGAGGAGATGTGACAACAGCTGTCTATGAAGGTCATGGGGAAGCCCTGGGGTTCCAGTACAATGGACCATGGTTCAAGCACAATGACCAGGATTTTTTGGAGAATCCATAACCTTGTATTTTTAAAAATGCTCACTAAAATGCAGCAGGGGGTTACATAAAACATACTCTGACAAGAGCATGCAGGTTATATATAATATGTAAAATATTAATGTTAGAATGCCTCAAAATTGACATCTGAGTTCCTCAGCATTAAACGTGGATGTTGTCTTTATTCAGTACACAACTGCTGAGTGTAAATGACCCACTAAAATAATTTCTTGATGTTCTACATTTTCAAAGATTTTTTTTTAACTGTCTTTTTTCAATTAAGACAACAAGCATACATGAAGAATATCATTGTGTATCACACACTACACTATCTATTCTAAGACATATTGCTCCATCTAGTGACTCCATCTAGCTTTAGTGCTTATTAGCCCAAAAAGTGTAAGCAAATCCAGTTGTAACTGGTTAGGACATGTACTTGTTCTCTCTGCCATCTAGTGGGCATTAATGTCCTAGCATTATATACTTCTAGTGTCCATTATCACCACCTGTCATGCGTTTAAAGCTTACTATGTATTTTTGGATTACCCAATGAAATATAACACGTTACTATAAGCAAAATCTTATTGAATGTCTTTATAGTTGTCAACTGGACACTGTTACTAGAGTCATTGCCCTGCCATATTGTAACATAAAACACATAACTGCAAATACATACATTATTATTAAGCATCACTAGGCATATTCAGACTTAATACTTACATTCACCAGATTAACAGGTGTACGAAGATTATGTTTCTTTTTAATTTTGCATTGTTAATATTAAATGAATGACTACTCACAAACAATGTTCCATTTCCCACCCTGTCTGCTGCAGTTATTTCCTGTTTCCTGTCAGTTAAATACCTTTAACTCTTGATCCCTTATATTACAAACAGGCTACAAACCATCTGTTCAATCAGATGTACCAGTATACACAAAGCCAAAGGTGTCAAATTCGATTGAGAAAAAAAATTTGATTTTTTTTTTTTGTTTGTTTAAATAGAAAAAATTAGTAATAGTTCAAATAGTTTTCAATTATATTTTAAAATTAATTCATGTTTTTTCTTTTTTTTCTTATATATATATATATATATATATATATATATATATATATATATATATATATATATATATATATATATATATAAAATATAATATATATAAAATATAATATAAAATATAATATAATATTATTCTCTTTTCTATTTATTTATTTTTTAACAAAATAGGCTTTGGCAAAGACAAAAAATTTTGTCACATATATATAATATATATATATATTAATTTTGTCTTTGCCAAAGCCTATTTTGTTAACAAATAAATAAATAGAAAAGAGAATAATATTGGGCCTACAAATATAAATATGGTAACCTGACTTAAAACTAAAAAAAAGAAAAGAAATAAAGAATTCAATCTGTAGGGTTTTTCTGCTGTAGCCAAGAAAGGCCCAATGTTATTCTCTTTTCCCTGGTGGTCTAGTGGTTAGGATGCTCTGCAGCCCGGGTTAAATCCCCGGTCAGGAACCAACCCCAGCCATTAGGGTTGCACAAGCCAGTGCACTCTTAGTGCCGGTCCCAAGACGGATAAATGGGGAGGGTTGCGTTAGGAAGTGCATCCTGCGTAAAAACATGTGCCAAATCAAACATGCGGATCATATATACGGATGATCCGCTGTGGCGACCCCTAATGGGAGAAGCCGAAAGAAAGTTTTTACCATATTTATATTTGTGTTATAATAGTGACTGAAATTGTATTCGTTCCAGCCTGCAACAGCTTTTTTCACAGCTTAACACTTGTGCCCTAAGCATTTGGCCTACTCTTTACTCTGCAATTGTTACACTAGTAGTTCTTTTAAACATATTTAACACTGAAAGCACAGTGTTATGAAAGGAGTTAGCAGGGAAGATTGTTTACTTTCTCTCATAATCATGAGACAAATCAGTTTATGATATCTGTAAGTGTATCCATTGCACTACACTGTCCATTTACCTAGTAACCACCTTGAGTATAAAAATGTTTTGTTGAGACTTTATTAACTTATAAACATTTGTTAAAAACAAAAAGCTGTAATAAATTATAAAATAGTTTCTTTACCTAAGCAAGCCCATATGCCGATCAGCTGAGTGCAAATACTGCAGGGACAGATGGCATAACATGATTGTTAAGAGCCTTTAAGCCTTCATGACAGTTGTTTTATGGTCAGCCATTTTATTCAAGAGCATTAGATAAGTAATTTTAGTTGGAAAGAACATTTGGCTGGTTTAAAGTTCACTTTAGCCTATTCGGAATATATAAACCCAATTCCAAAAAAAAGGCATGGTAAAATGTAAATACAAACAGAATGCCATGATTTCATAAACCTATATTTTATTCACAATCGAACATAATAAACACATTAAATATTTAAACTGAAGAAATGTATCATGTGAAGGAACCAAAAAAGGTCATTTTGAATTTTTATACACCAAATGTTTTCATTTGTTAAAAGGTCTGGACTGCAGGCATGCCAAATCATCACCCAGACTCTTTTACTATGAAGCTATGCTGTTGTAATAGATACAGCAGGCAGTGTAGCACTGTGTTGCTGAAATATGCAAGGCCTTCCATAAAAAAGACATCATCTGGATGAAAGCAATTGTTGCTCTAAAAACTGTATATATATATCATTGCATTCTCAAAGCTGCCCTGATGCACCATAATACCATTAGAGCTGCAGGCTTTTGAAATGAGCACTGATAACAAGCCTGTTGGTCCTTCTCCTCTTTAGTCTGAAGGACACCCAATCCATGTTTCCAAAAAAAAAATATGTACAATTTGTACGTGACTGACCATTAAATGGTCTTCCACTTTGCATCAGTCCATTTTAAATAGATTTTGGCCCAAATAAGATGGCAGCCTTTATGTTCAAATATGGATTCTGTATTGCATTATAGAGCTTTAACCTGCATTTGTGAATGACCCAGCAAACTGTGTTTACAGACAATGATTTTTGGAGGTGTTTCTAAACCCCATGCATTTTAATACATAATGAAAATAATAATTTGGTTACTGACCTGTTGGCAATTATACTTAATTAATTGCAAAATTTATTCCAGCTGTTTCTTTTTAATAACTTACTTATCCATTCTTTTGTTGCCCTGTCCCAACGTTTTGGAGATGTGTGGAGCCATTAAATTAAACATTTTCCTTAAAATGGTAAGTTTCCTCAGTTTAAACATTTCACATGTTTTCTATGTTCTATTATTAATAATAAAAAAATACAGACTTATTTGATTTGCAAATTATTGCATTCTGTTTTACTTTACATTTTACACTTACCCAATTTGTTTGAAATTTGGTTTGTGTTCATTAGTTATTCAAAGCTTCTTAATTTATTTTATTTTATTTACTTTTCTTAATTGAAAAAGTATATGCTACTGACTGGAAACATTCACAGCAATGATAAACTGATGTGTATCTTAATTATAGCTAGAGTTATTTGAGTTTTGCATTTCTATAGTTTGCTAAATGTTTTACCTCAGCAACAAATGTCCTAGCAAGATGAGTTAAGGTATTAGGTAATAGTCAGATACAATACAGTTTGATTTATATATTTATTGATTGACTGAATTATTGATTGACTAATGAATTGATAGATTTGCATATTTATTGATTGAATGAATGACTGGTTGATTGACTGTGATTAATTGACAGTCTGATTGATTAACTAATTGATTGATTGATTTACAGATGTATTGATTTAATGGTTGTTTGCTTGGTTGATTGATTGATTGATTGACAGATTAATTAAGTAACACAATAACACAAGATCTGGTCTGTGTATTAAACGTCATTGAATATCCCTAATCCGTTTTATGAACTATCAGTGTGATATGAATCGATGTTGGCTATTGGGAGTGTATTAGAAGTGTATATAGGTGACACGGTCAGGGACCAATCAGAACACATAGGGGGCGTGTTTGGAACGTTAAGCTCTTTCCTACAGACACGCGCACCAACCCGTCTAATTTTACTGCGCGCGCAATTCCAGCCAATCGCCTTCGTCGCTGCAGCTCGGCTGTGTGGAGCAGGCTGCGCGGTTTGAGTGGCACGCTCGCGCACCGCTCACGCGCGCAAACACCCAGGCGACCAATCGCGCTGTGGAGTGGGCGGGGCTTCGGAAAGGGGGTTGGCTGCGAGGTATCATGGAGGATCAGTTAGAGAACAGTGGACGTTGAAGAAGGCTGAGCTGTGGGTTCGCGCTTTTGGAGTTTCTCACAATTATATATATATTTTTTGGACCGTTCTCGTCCAGTGCGTGATCTCCTCACACGATGGAAATGAAGAAGAGAATCAGTTTAGAGCTGAGGAACCGAACTCCAGCGGAGGTAAGATCTTTTTGGACTTTTAATTATTTATTTGTTTTTTCCCTCTCCCCCCCGGAAAATGATGTTCGATCGCAACCTGTGTGTCGGAGAGTTGAGTGACTGACTCCACTCAGGAGTGCTCTGCAGTTACACTCCACACGGGGCTCGGGAGGATGCAGTTACACACAGGAGGTTTACATTTTAACAGATTGTATCCTGTTGTAAAGAAATATAACATTTATGAAGTCTTTTTTGAAGCCCAGTTATCTCGGTGTTTAACTCGATGTGAGTCCGTTACTCTCCTGTTCGTCATTGCGCTGGTAGTTCATATAGTCGTTCTGCTGACGTTCGGAAAGTGATATAGTTGCCCCATAAATTTAATAAATACATATATATATATATATATATCCATCACTCTGTGTATTTTGATTATTATCTATATCCACAATTACCTCTATACACGGTGTCTACTTCAATTACGAGTTAATCGGACAGTCTGAAATGCCGCCGTCCGGCTGTAAATACACGTTAATGCCCATGAAGCCGTTAATAAACGACATGTTTTTTATACACGTTTCAGGTTGTTGATCACAAGTATATACTATTTTACTCCGAGTATTCGATCGAGTAAAGTTGATTTGTAGTTGATCTCTGGCGGCTTCTTATTTCACTATGGCTTCTCGAACCTAGTCATGAAGAGAGAGAGAGAGCGGTATGGTCTTCCGAGGCGGACATCTTGGTCTCCAACTCTTCAACACTACACACGTTCACACGCTGCCGCTGTTCCTCAGCAAACCTACCACCATGCGAACCTCACTGAGGCTCAGAGCTCGCTCACTCACTCACTCACTGTTCGCTTTACTGCGTGTTTTTCTCGTCTTGTATAATCGTTAAAGCCTCGGCTGTGTATATGTGTGTGTCTATGTCGTGTTGTGGCGCCTCTCCGAGTGTGTGTGTGTGTGTGTGTGCGTGCGCGCGAGTGTATATGTGTGAAAGAGCGCGCGCGCGAGACAGCGTGTGAGGCAGAGTGTAGAAGAAGGAGCGCAACGGCATTTTGTCGCCTCAGTTCGCGAATGGCGGATGTACGGCGCCTCCGACTGAGTTTCACCAGCACAAAACACCGATTCTTTTTTTTTGGTCCTCCTGAACACCCACGGTGAAGAGCAATAAAAAAAATACCCGGATTGAGGATTGAGTTCGCGTGCCGAAAATCGGACTTTTCACGAAGTCCTTTAAAGAACCAGGTGGCATTTCTGCCTCCATGTTTATAAAACCATGGCGGTGTTATATAACCTGGTTTCGCTTTCGCTCAACCACAGGACTACATATGTGCATACATTCGACAGGCATGTCTATATTAAAATAACATTTTTTGTTTTTCGACTATCTTTTGTTGGGTTGTGATGGATTGTGGCAGATGGCGAGGCGGCGCGCGCGCGCACACACACCTCTCCCTGCTATGTTTAGTAGTATTAAAGTACAGACTAACCTGCAATGGTTGATGTTTGTTTTTTTGTTGTTTTTTTTTAATATATATATATATATATATATATATATTATATAAAAACCGATATAGTGACATGGTTAACAAATCGGGTATGAGGATGTGTATTTCCAGTAAAAGTAGTTTGTGAACGCCCATGTCTAATCTAGAGCGCCTTCTGTTGAAACATTGGCGGGTACAGTAGTTATTCACCTCGTTCACCTGTAGGTGGTGCTGATGCCAATGTTGGATGCAGTACAGAAATATTACAGAATATTTCTGAAGCACTTTCATGCTTATTTTACTCATTGTTTTAAGAGTACCTGTTTTAGATGACTGCTTTTGAGACAATTTGAAGATTCTTCAAAAAGTATAAATGACAATCACTCATCACATTTAGGAAAATGTCATATCAGATGCATTGCAGTAAAATGATCATGACATGACAAGTTGCATGAAGACGCTTCTGATCAGTTCAATCAATTATTTATTGCAGCTAATTGGAAAATGCGAAAATCTTTGCTCATCGTCGTATATTAACTTATTCAATGTTTTGAGGAAATGTATTTGAAAGTATTGGTGTGATCTTTTAGGCAAAATTGCCATCTCATTTACCTCTTATGGAAGTTGTACATTATAGTTCATTGGATTTTGTGCACTCACCTCTTTCAGAAATTTATATACAGCCTTCCTCTTGCTTCAGGTGGCAGAGCTGGTTGTGGACAATTGCCGCTCGAGTGATGGAGAGATTGAGGGGCTCACGGATGAGTTCAAGGAGCTGGAGTTCCTCAGCATGGTTAATGTTGGTCTCACATCATTGGCTATGCTGCCATCACTGCCCAAACTAAGAAAGGTAGGATGGAAGTATTGGAACACCTGATTTGAGTAAAAATGTATGAAAAAATTAAGTATGTTGCACTTCTATGATTGCTGTTTGCAATAATGTCCTACAGAAATGTTCACATGTAATTAAGTCACACAAATATTACATTGTAAATGAATTATATTTTACTAAATTACATTTTCATAAATGTCTGGTGGAATATATAAAGTTATGCAAATGTATTGTTTCTTTGTTTTTGTTTTTTTTCTTATACAGTTGGAGCTAAGTGACAATAACATTTCAGGCTCTTTGGAGATCCTTGCAGAGAAATGCCCTAATCTGACATATCTAAACCTGAGTGGCAACAAGATTAAAGAACTCAGCACAGTGGAAGCTCTGGTAAGGGACATAGCTCTTCTAACATTCTTGTTTAAATATATCATGCATCTTCAAACTATGCTTATGCTCTTGGTGCTGTTCTAATAGTGACAAGTTATTGTTCAAAAGCAGGGCATTACATTATACAACAAAAACAAATCATCTCCGCCTCTTAATACATTTCACAAATGTATCGGCATGATGACGCACAGCTCAGATGCTCACACTGCGAACCATTGCAAAGCAAATTGCCCATTATGCAACTATTCTTAATTATACTGAGCACATTCAGGGCTGATATATATTTTTTTACACTTGTGACCCTCAGCAAAACCTGAAGAATTTAAAAAGCCTGGACCTTTTTAACTGCGAGATCACAACATTGGAGGAGTACAGAGAGAGCATTTTTGAGCTCCTGCCTCAGGTCACATACCTGGATGGCTTTGACGCAGAGGACAATGAGGCTCCTGACTCAGAAGATGATGGTGATGGTGATGGTGAGTGGATTTTAGAAGAAAGAGTCAGTCACATACATACATACACTGTTTGGATCTAGAAAATGTGATCCTGTTACAGTTTTACACTTAAAGTAAAACAAGTTAATTTAATGCTGCTTTTTTCAAGTTTGTGGCGGCTCAGAAGAGGATGAGGATGGTGAGGAGGGAGCTGGACCTGTTGGTGATTATGAGGATGATGAGGATGAGGAGGAGGAGGATGATGAAGAATCGGAGAGTGGAGAGGTTGGGCTGTCCTACCTGATGAAAGATGATATTCAGGTAAAGTATAGGTTAAAAATGCTATTGAATGCCATCTTAGTATTTTAAACACAGTTTACATTTCATTTACTTAAAATTATGTACTGCTTCTGTTTGTATGCAACAGGATGAAGAGGATGATGACGACTATGTAGAAGAAGAGGAGGAAGGTGAGGGTAAGTATAAATCATTCGCCGATTTCGTTTTACAATCTTTAGTGGTTTTGATGAATCAAGCAACAGGTTTTCTGCTCTCATATGACTCTTGTGGATTGTGTGTTTCAGAAGTGGAGGCAGCGGTTCGGGGGGAGAAGCGAAAGAGAGATGCAGAAGATGAGGGTGAAGATGATGATGATGATGACGACTAACCCTATGTGTCTGTTGAACAACTTTGAAAATGTGTGATCTTGCAGATTTTTTTTTTTCTTGTATACAATAGATATATCACTGTAGAGGCTAAATGTTTTCTTTTGATAAATACATATGCTATATAAAGGGGTTTATTGATAATTCATTTATAGCCATTCCGAGTTTTTGTCCCAGCACGAGAATCTCGTCATCATGGCTGACTGGTGGGAAGGGAGAGGTCCATGGGTAGTTATGGTGTGTCTCCACGCTGTGACATAAATACTGCTAGGTGAAATAACAAAGCAACGCTGGTCTGTAAAGTATAAACTTAATTGTTTAGCCCGTGCTCCACCTGCCAGTGACTTCCTCAAAGAATTTCTCCAAGAATCGGCCTGCTCCTCATCTACCTCTCCGGGCAGCCTCAGTCTCGGCCCACTATGGAGCATAGTGCCAGTGATCTCCAACTAGCAGCACTTGTGGTCCAGGATTGACCAATCCATGCAGAAGATATCGCCCATGGCACATGGTCTTTGTAAGGGATGCCCCCTCTTGGTTCACTCTAAGCCACCTTTAGGCTTGTTTAAATAGGCAGCGCAGAGTGCGATGTATGTAAATGTGATGTAAATGATCTGAAAACGAGGGAGGGGGTTGGTGTGTAGTATAAACATTTTGACAGGATTCTAACCTATTTTAATTGGAGTTGGTCTTTGGGTTTTTAAGCACAGACAGGACACCTTGTTAAAATGAACAGAAACCATTTAATATAAGCATTTAATCATTTCTTCTATATTAAGTTTTCTTTGAATTATTTTGTCCTTAGCAAGGTTTTATTTTGTTTAAAGAGGGACATTGCTTGAAAATTTCATGTAATGATCAGGCTTAATGGCTTTTGATTAATTAGTACCCTTAAGAAGTTTTAATCCTATGTCTTGGTGTGGAAACGGGTTAGTTTATACATTTTGTCGGGGATATTTTATAGAATAGTACCTTTAAACTAATGTTCGTATGGCAATATGTACAGTATATAGTGTATGTTCCAACTGGTCAGTGCTAGTGTGACTGTGGGTTTGTTTTGTTTGCTGTGATATTTTTTTTTTTTTTTTTTTTTTTTTTTTTTTATATAAATGAAGCTCATTGATTAATTGTTTTAATTCTCATATGTCCAAGACTATAAGTTGTTTTGTTTTGGGTTTTTGTTTATCTCATTACTTGGCTGTGTTTTTGGTCATGTGAGTTAAACCCACCCCCCCTGGAGGGAATAACTTTTGTTTGGTTTTATTGTTTGCTTTCGTTTTTTTGTTTCTGTATTTTATTTTTTCCCCCAATTTTTAGAAAACAAAAAATAAACACAAAAAAGTCATGGTTTAAGATATATGATCTGGTGAAGCTCTAATTTCTTTTATCCAGTAATTTTCTGGAGCATATGAGAAATTCTTAAAGATGAATAATTTCTACAGCTATTGATGTTCAAACATTTGTTTCCCTCAGAGTAAGGCTGATGAGAATAATTTGCTTTAGCAAGTTTATTACCATGTAATAGTGCATTCATTGTCTGGCCTGGTCTGAAAACTAAATGGTAAATTTGTTTGCCACTTGTCTGCCACTTTTTCAGCTCAAATTAGTTTAGGAAAAAAAAAATCCTTCACTAGTGTATATTAAAATGATGCTATATTTCTAATAGAGTTAAATAGATTTTCATTTAAAAACAAAGTATTGTGCATTTGCGACTATTTGCTTTTTTTGTAGTTCTTAAAACTTCTATGTGATCAAAAACTGTTCCTATGAAGTAGTTGCCTAATAAACAACGAGTTCTTTTGACTCGCTATATGTTTTGGTGCCTTTAAAAAAGGTTTTGTAAGTAACCCTACCCATGATATCTTAACCAGCTCCTGCTGTGTGTGGCCTTAAGCCCCTCTGAAGGCAGTCTGCTGTGTTTAATAGTATATAGAGCTGCCATCTGTACACAACCTATTAGTTATTTATTAATACATATGCTTTCAGTATTGGGTTAGTGGAAAGTGGGTGTGGATTGTTTAAAGCACACAAGAGCAAAGCATACAGGGTTACAAATCCATGAATAACTCAAGAGCTGGGGAATGTCTTTTAAGCCAATAGGGAGTGCTGTAGTGTAGAGTATGGGTGGACCTATGATATTTCTCATTAGTAATTTATTACATTGATGTGTATTTCTTGTTAAAGAACAGTATCAAGAGAACTGTGGTAATAGTTCTGTTTTCTCCAACAAAGCAGGTAATTCAATGCATGAAAAAACAAATGTTTATAATTATGGATTGTATGTATCCATGCATTAATCTTCATTAACTGCTTCATTCTGGTTTAATCTTATACCAGAAGCACTGGTTGTGAGCGATGAATATATTGAGGATGGCATGCCAGTTCTGCATGTCAGAGGGCACCATTCACACCTACATGCAATTTAGAGCAATCAGTCCATTTACTGCCATGTTTGGTGGGAAGCTAAAAAAATATAACCTGCTTGATTAAAATTAAATTAAATGAGTAGATTTACTACTATACATCACTGTAATAAACCTCTAAAGCTTGTTTCGAAGGAAGCATAAATCACAATTGAGTAAGGTTCTGGCTTGTCTACACTATTATTTGAAAAAAACAATTACAATGGCAGAAAATAAGTCCAACACTTATCAATCCTAGGTACATCACAACAAGAGGGGAGCTTTAGCAGGAGATACTAAGCTGGCCCACAGAAACTAGAAATTTCGGCTGAAACTGCTACAGTGACAACATAACACACTGAGAAAATTAAATACAGTGAGCTGTAAGATAAATGTGACTAGTCTTTGGCTGTGGTGGATTGTAAGTACCACAGAGGTCCTTTTTTTATGAAAATATGAAATCTGTAATTACTTTAGATAATCAGTAATGAGTAACTCATGTCACATCCAGATAAACATAAAATTGGGGTTGCAGCAGTAAGGCGAGCAACAAGCCAACATTAGGGAACTTTTTCAATGTGTAGCTTTTTCTGAAATCTGTCCAATTCATTGATCCTTGCACACTAATATGCAAGTTAATTGTTTTTGTTAACAGAGAATGCACTTCAAGGGTTCAGTAAATAGTACCATACGCCTCTAATAATTGTGTATTAAAGTTCTAATTTTCTATTTATATGGATACGAAAGTATGAATCATGAACAGAAAATAAACCCATTCCAAATCCAAATATCTATTTACTAATTTCATGCATATAAATCACACATTAATAAGAAATAAAGCTGGCATCTACTATTCTCAAAAACAATAGTTATTTATTCCATATGTGAATTGCTTGAGAGACAATAATGATAAAAGTGATATTATTTTTAGAACCACAAACATATTCAATTTACTTTACTGTAATTATTAACTAGTTTCCTTAAAACATACATAACTGAATTATAAGGTGAGGCTTTAAGGAGTTACCTACGCCTCTTTTCACATGCTTGTTGATGGCCAGCAGCTTCTTATACACTCTTTTAAAGGTTTCACTGTACAATATGTCAAATTCTACATGGAAAAGGAAAACCCACTCCCTGGAAATAGGGTTGATTTTCTGAAATGATTGCAGGAGAACATCTCAGGAATCTTAATACCTGATTCACCAATGCAACACAGTATCCCCTGGTATTTGTTTTTCTCTTTTAGGCAATATGAGTTTTCAGATACCACTCATAAGTCTGCTGGAGCATTTGCTAACATTTGTGTCATTAATACAGTTGGAAAACTTCAAATAGGATTTATTATAAATGATTTTCTCTAGACCCAGTTTCTTAACTGCATTCAGCAGTATTGGTGATAGAACAAGTTTTGCTAGGTACAAGATGAAGTTATAACACTGCCACAGTCAGATATTTGTAGAAGACGGTGACCTAGCATTTATTTGCATTTATTTTCTCCCTTTACTGGAATTGTTTGTCAGGTGACTAATATTCAGTAGACCTTGCAACAAGTAATTTTACCTGCTAATCTGCTTGTCTGAAATTCATAGTTTAGTTGCTCTGTGTTCCTAAAGAAATGTCTTCCATTGTACTGAAATAGTGTAGGGTTCTAAATAATTTACTGTAAAGTGTAGTGGTATCATTGACTTTTAGATATGCATTACAATAGTCATTATTTTATATAAATAAATCAAAGTCCACTTACTTTTGGACTATTGGGTATTCTGTGAAATTTGTTTAATTATAGTAGTCTTCAAGGTTTCATGAGGTGTATTCTCTTAAAACACCCGTTCTGAGGCCAATTAGAGCTTAAAAAAAAAAAAAGCACTTCTGTTAGATGACAATAGTTGCTGGGATGTCATGTTGCAGTTTGGTTTTGACGCCAGCTGATCTGTTGCTTCCTCATCGACACCCAACGCTCAGCTTAACACTGTGTTTCTGGTTTTCATGAGAGCACTTAGTATTTAATCAAAAATAACATGGGGGATTTACAGAACTGTATTATTTACAGCAACATTTCATTAAATCTGCAGTGTAAAGAATTTTTTATAATGTAAATATAACAGATTTCTAGCAGCTGGTAACAAAAATGAAGACTAGCCATGTTTTCAAGTCAATCATTCAGCATTATTTTATAAAAAGAATCATGTGATGCTTATTAATGTGTTATTAAGGCCACCAGTGTAGGTGTAAGGTTAGACACAAGATTATAAATTATGGTTGTATTGTATCTGATACTGATGACCACTTGGAGGAGCTCTTCCACCAGCTGTCACTTATGGAGCAGGAGAATATTTTTATACAAAATCATCCCACTGCTCAGCTCATGACATGAAAGAGTGTGTGAGAACACATTGTGCATCTGTTTTACAGAGATGAAGAGTAACATACAGCTCTTATCAGATGCTGTCTATTCCAGGCCAAGTGACAGTGGTTTGCAATAAGAATGGCATGTGGGAATTAATCACACTGCAGATTATTAATACACTGTTGGCTTAGGTCTGAAAGGTAGGCCGTGGCTTCCTATTTAGAACTGGTTTTCCACACTAACCTAAAAAGCCTGTAGTGAAATGTGGTTTAGAATTCCAGTTTAACGAATGATATTTGCATACTAGTTTGCCTAGTGTACAATTACTCAACCTTCTATCCACCTGCATGTCCATGTCTGCCAATGCAAACACACAGGGCTTTGTGATGATGGGAAGCACATGTGCATATGATGAATTGTAAGCAGGGCAGGTGTACATTAGCTTTCCAGAGCTTATAGCTGATGCAATGTTGAAAGAATGAAATATATATTTTTACATTTCATAAATAATAAAACTCAAAATTAAAATTCTATATAGAGTGAATCTCTGCATTTATAAACATACATGTCACACAGCCTAAAGCTCATGCATGAACACATTGTTCCGACCCCCACTGCCTCGCCTGAAGAGCAAAAGCTGTCCAATCAGAAGGTCCGATCCTGTAGAAGCCTTATATGGAGGGCAATGCATAAAGGGGGAGTAGGACCGTTCAGCAGCTGATGAACACTCTTTGGCTTTTGTTGTGTGACAGCATCTACACTTATCCCAAGGGGAAACATATATAACCCAAGCTCAAATGTGTCTTTTTATATATATTATATATAGAAACGCCACCATAAACCTCCTCTTAATTAAGCCAAAATTTCAGCTTTTTACAATCACACAGCTGCTAAAAGTCAAAATTACAGCATAAAATACAAAGCAGTCACAAAACATGGCAACATGTTATACAGTATATGGGTGAGAGCTTTACAAATAACATGAACATTTAATAATTTAGCCAACTGAGTGACAATTAAATAGTGAAACAGTACATCTCCAGGATTTCCGCCAGGATTTCTTGTGCAAACAAATCAATCTCTTAATATATATGACAAATAAATGAAAAAAATGTGTGAAGCTGCTCTTTTAACATAAATTCAGTGATCATGCAGCTGCTCTCAGGAATTAAAATGTAATGTGGTGCAAGAAGCTTTATTATGTAATCCTGAAATTTATTTTGATTAGTAGGTCATGTTTGTGCGACTGTGTTAATGTCACTGGGTGGAGGATATGTAAGGTGCAGCTAAATAAAGCTCGCTGCCCTTTAAATGTATTTTACTGTGTGAATATATGATCACATTTGATATTATATTAATTTTATACTTATTTAAATATTTATTTAATTGAATTAATATTAATTTTATATTGGTTTGAATAACAGCACACGTCTATTGTGAATGTTGACACAGTATTTATTTAGAAGATAATTTTGGAATTTTTCAAGTACCACTGAACCAGGAAACATCTCTTCCTAGCACAATATACTATTATGTGGTCAAAATTATTTGAAGCTATAATTAGCCACACTATGAGAACGATTTTTACCCACTGGGCTCCAAACACAACCCATGCTATCATAAATGAATTCATTATTCCGACCCCACTGCCTCGCCTGAAGAGCAAAAGCTGTCCAATCAGAAGGTCCGATCCTGTAGAAGCCTTATATGGAGGGCAATGCATAAAGGGGGAGTAGGACCGTTCAGCAGCTGATGAACACTCTTTGGCTTTTGTTGTGTGACAGCATCTACACTTATCCCAAGGGAAACATATATAACCCAAGCTCAAATGTGTCTTTTTATATATATTATATATAGAAACGCCACCATAAACCTCCTCTTAATTAAGCCAAAATTTCAGCTTTTTACAATCACACAGCTGCTAAAAGTCAAAATTACAGCATAAAATACAAAGCAGTCACAAAACATGGCAACATGTTATACAGTATATGGGTGAGAGCTTTACAAATAACATGAACATTTAATAATTTAGCCAACTGAGTGACAATTAAATAGTGAAACAGTACATCTCCAGGATTTCCGCCAGGATTTCTTGTGCAAACAAATCAATCTCTTAATATATATGACAAATAAATGAAAAAAATGTGTGAAGCTGCTCTTTTAACATAAATTCAGTGATCATGCAGCTGCTCTCAGGAATTAAAATGTAATGTGGTGCAAGAAGCTTTATTATGTAATCCTGAAATTTATTTTGATTAGTAGGTCATGTTTGTGCGACTGTGTTAATGTCACTGGGTGGAGGATATGTAAGGTGCAGCTAAATAAAGCTCGCTGCCCTTTAAATGTATTTTACTGTGTGAATATATGATCACATTTGATATTATATTAATTTTATACTTATTTAAATATTTATTTAATTGAATTAATATTAATTTTATATTGGTTTGAATAACAGCACACGTCTATTGTGAATGTTGACACAGTATTTATTTAGAAGATAATTTTGGAATTTTTCAAGTACCACTGAACCAGGAAACATCTCTTCCTAGCACAATATACTATTATGTGGTCAAAATTATTTGAAGCTATAATTAGCCACACTATGAGAACGATTTTTACCCACTGGGCTCCAAACACAACCCATGCTATCATAAATGAATTCATTATTAATGCTTGCTACTGCTTTTCTGTAATTCTAGATGTTTTTAGAATTCTAGATTCTCATGTTTGAGGCATGGTCATAAAAACCAGCAGATTCCAAGGATAGACAGGATCTCATAAATCACCCAACAGAAAAATAATGGCTATTACATTATAATATAATGACTGTGGACAAAACATTTAATTGTAACAGTACTAAAAATTAATAGGGCTGTTTTAGTTAGCGTATGAACACAGACATTAATACAGAACCACTGGCATCTTGTGACTTGCTATTCTGCTGAGGCAGTCATAACAATTCTACATAGAATAAAGCAATTCTACAGTTTTGACAAGTCTTGATTCCTTAAACTGGCTCCTTGAGGTAAAAGCCATGAGCTGCCTCATGTAACAGTAGTGCAGTTATATGTTCTGTGATCGGTTCAATTGCTTATCAGTATTACACAGAGAGATGCAATGATGTAAATAATAGAATGCCAACTTGCAAATTTGGTTTTCCATGAATTGAAATGGAATTTATATAAAATACAATTCAGTAAGCTGTTGTCTTCACAATTCAGAACTATGGTAGTTTTTTACAGTTTTTTTTTTGTTATTCCATTGCTTTTGGTGACTGTGTACTGTTATACTCCATGTGAAATGGAAGCCTGGAATTTTTATTTTTTTCAAACTTTTTTTTTTCTTTATTTTCTGCTTGCTAAATGTACCAGGAAAAAATTATGTAGATTTTCCACCATGTATTTTATGCCAATTGTGGTAGTAGCATTTGCTTCCCATAGTGCATGATGTTAATGAGGTAAAAATCTGACTGCCCAATAGCACACAGGCAAAGTGTCTCTCAAGTGGAGATGCCATATGGCCCTTTCTCATTCTGCTGCAGTGAGAGTGATGTATTTGTGAATTTGGGTCATTTTTAGTAGCCATTTTTTTCCCTATATGGCAAATCCTACTCTGGCTCTAAATGTCCACATTATCCACATTCATCCCTTCAGATGACATGATAAAGGTTTTTTTTTAATAAGGCTAATAACTTACAAAATGTGCAACGTAAACCTAGATCTTAGTTCAAATTAGTAACCAATTTTCTTTTCACTTTTTTCAGTTTTTTATATAAAAAAATTTGAATTTTATTTTTGTTTTGCAACCAAAAAAAAGAATTTCATGTCCCCACAAGGTCAAAACTGTTGGATACTCCTAACCTTGTTAGGAATGTAACCACCTCTCCCTCTCTCTCTCTTTCCCTCACACACACACACACACACACCACAATATGCTGCTAATGGAGTCATATCACCTGTATATGAACATGTCTATACTGTATATACAGAACAGCATACAAATTCAAACCCCTATTTGCAAACCTTCTTCCAATTGTATTTCCAGCCCCTGGACATTAGTAATGTAATGACTGAGTCAAGTTGAACTAGCTCTTTGAAGTGGACACAATATATGCAGAGCAATAATATGTGTCTTTCTTTAAAAGAATGGTCAGTGTTCTGTATTTGTAATATGAATACTTTGAGATAACACAGTGAGACATGCTCATAATAGTAATGCTGGAATTTTACACACAGGTGAAAAAATGTAAGGCAAAAACATATACCATAAAGTGTCTTAGGTGTTGGGCCTTAGGCACTCTTTATCACAAGTCTGGGGAACAACAATGGCAGGTACAAAATCTTTTCCAAACTTCCTCAGTTTTGATGTCACTGGTAAATGTGGATGAAACAGAACCCTTCATCAGAATAGAAATGTTTTATAACTTTGTATTGATTTGCAGTTGCTCTTCGCTCTAAGGGGACATCACAATATCATCACAACAAATATGTCCCAAAATAGAGACTTCAGCTCTTCCCACTAGCTTGCCATTTATCTTTATGTAGCATCTTGCTGGTTTTATATGTACACTAAACAAAATTAATAATAAAAATTATAAAAAAATATTTTAATGTTAAAAAAATAGTTTTTGACCCCATTTTCCATGAGTTGAACTCAAAGATCTAAGACGTTTTCTATTTACATAAAAGGCCAATGTATCTTAAATATTGTTCGCAAATCTTCTAAATCTGTGTTAGTGAGCACTTTTTTTGCAGAGATAATCCATCCACCCTACAGGTGTGGCATATCAAGATGCTGATTAGACAGCACAATAAAAGGCCGCTCTAAAATGTGCAGTTTAATCACACAGCACAATGCCACAGATGTTGCAAGTTTTGAATGAGCGTGTAATTGGAATGTCCACCAGGGCTGTTGCGCATTAATTGAATGTTCATTTCTCTACCATAAGTCTCCAAAGGTGTTTCAGAGAATTTGACAGTACATCCAACCAGCCTCACAACAGCAGACCACGTGTAACCACACCAGCCCAGGACCTCCACATCCAGCTTCTTCACCTCCAAGATTGTCTGAGACCAGCCACCCGGACAGCTGCTGCAACAGCTTCGGTTTTGCATAACCAAAGAATTTCTGCTCAAACTGTCAGAAACCGTCTCAGTGAAGCTCACCTGCATGCTCGTTGTCCTCATTGGGGTCTCGACCTAACTACAGTTCGTTGCCGTAACCGACTCGAGTGGGCAAATGCTCAAATTCGATGGCGTCTGGCACTTTGGAGATGTGTTCTCTTTATGGATAAATCCTGGTTTTTACTATACAGGGCAGATGGCAGACAGCGTGGATGGCGTCGTGTGGGTGAGCAGTTTGCTGATGTCAACGTTCTGGAACGATTGACCCATGGTGGTGCTCGGGTTATGGTTTGGGCAGGTGTATGTTATGGACAACAAACACAGCTGCATTTTATTGATGGCATTTTGAATGCACAGAGATACCGTGACGACATCCTGAGGCCTATTGTTTTGCCATTCATCCACGACTATCACTTCATGTTGCAGCATGATAATGCACGGCTCCATGTTGCAAGGATCTGTACACAATTCCTGGAAGCTGAAAACATCCCAGTTCTTGTATGGCCAGCATACTCACCGGACATGTCATCCATTGAGCATGTTTGGGATGCTCTGCTTCAGCGTATACGACAGCGTGTTCCAGTTTCTGCCAACATCCATAATTTTCGGACAGCCATTGAAGAGGAGTGGCCCAACATTTCACAGGCCACAATCAACAACCTGATCAACTCGAAGGAGATGTGTTGCACTGCGTGTGGCAAATAGTGGTCACACCAGATACTGACTGGTTTTCGGACCCCCCCGGACACCCAATACAGTAAAACTTCACATTTTAGAGGGCCTTTTATTGTGGCCAGCCTAAAGCACACCTGTGCAATAATCATGCTGTCTAATCAGCATCTTGATATGCCACACCTGTGAGGTGAATGGATGATCTTAGCTAAGCAGAAGTGCTCACTAACACAGATTAGGACAGATTTGTGAACAATATTTGAAAGAAATAGGCCTTTTGTGTATATAGAAAAAGTCTTAGAGCTCATGAAAAATGGTGTTGCGTTTATAGTTTTGTTCATTGCATTTAAATGAATGAATAACAAATGTGAAATAAACTATACATTTATTTTACTAATCAAAAGCTAGCATGTTTTTTACTAAACTACAGCATTAATCAATAGATAGAGCTTAGAGTAGGCACTTACAGATACAGTGACTGATTTCTCATGTTCGCTGAAAATGTCAGGGGTGGAGACACCATAGACGACACTCTTCAATCGATTACCTTCTAAGCTGGTGCATCTCACATCATAACATGGAGTATATATATGGTTGTGGTGGAAGGGACTGTAAATGAATATAAATGAAAATCCCTGCCCCAGTAAAAGTGGAGCTAGTTAAAAGAGAAGTGAGTTGACAGTCAAAAGGATTAGCTTCTGAATCATTTATTCTAGTTGGGGAAACACACACATTTGGTGAATATTTAAATCCTTTGAAGTACTGAACACTGGTTCAGACTGGGGATATGGGAAGATCAGTTAATGTACTATTTGCAGAATGATAAGAGATCAAATTTCATATTAAAATGTGTTTGTGTTCATGAATACCCTTCTCAATAGGACGTTGATTAAGGCCAACGAGTTTACATCCATGATTTTATCACCTAAACTAACTCTTGACTTTAATACTCTCATCTCACATGGGCAGAGTGATGGGAATACAATGTTTGATTAGAGAAACCTTCTGCAACTAAGCTGCATAAATATCAGCTCAATCCCGAATTGTTAATTCAGTAACCTATGACTCACACCTAGTCTGGCACTGAACATTTAGCTGTAAATTGATTCTCATTCTTGACTGCATGTTCTTTAATATATACAGTACTCTAGTCAAGCTATTAGAATAATTTTCAAGAATATTTTTTCCACACTAAAGAGCAAATAAACAGTATATTAAAGATACTGCTGTACATCCAGCTGACCCTACTTTAACCCGTCCCATCCACAGTAATTAAAACCATCTAATTACACTCTTTCCATAAAAAAACAAACAGAAAAACCGAATGAAATTTATATGTAGCTTCTTCAGCTCACAAAGATGCCATTGATCAGCATGCTTTCATGGAGAAAATCACTATCATTATTCATGACATTACATGACCTCTGAACATGGAGGTGGAAGTGTGCTACTAAACGTTCAATTTAATGTTGATACTGAGAAAGTAGTAAAACTGTAATTAGCTAGGTTGGCTGATGTGTTTAATACATGTGGCTGATGTGTTTAATACATGTGGCTGATGTGTTTAAACAACAACTACAATGCAGTGTTACTTTGAGATAGATTTTAATTTTATTTTGGAAGCATTTGCTAACATTCAGTCATTTGCAAGATTATAATGAAATAAAAACTTACAATTTGGTCAAAAGGTCTGTGACCAAGCATGTGTGTCATGACCAAACGTCTATATCTGTATCTGGAGTATCTGCATCATAGTAACATCTAAAACTGCTGCAAACAAATTGAACATTGACTCCAGGTGTAAACAATATACAGTAACATCATTTCATGTAGTATACTGATAAGATTTTAGGATTGAAATGTAACCTTTACATAATTTAAAAAAAGGGTACAATGTACAGTACAATTTACAGTAAAAACTTCAAGTGCAAAGACAAGGGCCTGAGGTGTTGAAGGGAAATTTAAGAATGAATATTATCAGCAATGTGTTACAAGAGGATTAATTGTAGGGAAATATAAACAAAATGTTCCTAGTGCAATTTATATATTTATTGTGCTCTCTCATGTCATTTATTTAGAATAGTTCAACAAGTTTACATCATTGTGACTAGGTGTGGTGGTGTCAGACTGCTCAATTCTTGCTGTCCTGTGAGAGTGCTAAAGGATCTGGTGTTTTGTTCTCCTCTGCTAGCTTCTGCCTAGCCTGGAGCTCCTTCACCTCTGCCAAAATCTCCCTTGCTTCCTCCCAAGAGGAGATTGCTTCCTGTAGCAACCGTTCCGTCGCTGCCCTTTTGCTCTCCCAGTCCAGCAACTCAGTGAATGTGTTTGTGTCCTTCATTCCTTTAAAATGGGGCGAACTCAAAAGCCACAAACTGGGCGACTCAACCGTTTTTGAATTGGGTGAACTGTTGCCAGGAGAAATGGGTGACTCTGAACCCTTGATATGGGTCAGATCAAAGCATTTCATACTAGGTGAGCAGGAAGCCTTTGAATCAGGTGAATCAACACTCTTTGAACGGAACTGGTCCTTGTAGTGAGGTGACTTTGAGGATTTTGAATGAGGGGAATCCTTTCCTTTGACATGAGGTGATTCCTTTGTCCTAGCGTTAGGTGAATCCTTGGTCTTAATTCGGGAGGGAGAGTCTGTTATTTTCCCTTGAGATGAGCTGTGGGAGCTAGAACTCTTAGACTGGGGGGAACCAGAGCACTTTAAATGGCACAACCTTGGAGAGTCTATGCCCCTTAGATGGGGGTAGCAACCTATCCGTCCTCTTTGGGGCTCTTGCCCCTGGATTTCTGCCAATAGTTCTTGGGTCCTCTGTAGTTGCTGGGTGATAATGTCATGAAGGTGACTTGAGAGACTCATAGAGTTGTCCAGTGAGCCATTGTGAATTATTTCCAGGGCTACAGGATTCTTCCCATGCTGAGGACTTTGAGACTGGTTTTTGTTGCTCCAGGAAAGTTCACTCTCACGGGGAAGGCTGCTGGTCTTAACCCTGCCCTCCTCTGAGGTTTCTCGCGGTCTTGAGACATCAGTGCCAGCACGTCTTCGTGCAGGGGCCAACAGGTCAAGGTTTCCCCGATGGTCCTTTACCCACACAGCATGATCATGTTCCATGCCAGCGTCTTCCTCATGCACAAGATCAAGAGTCAGCATCCCATCTGAGGAGGTTGAGGCCTGTGGATGAATCGTCAATTATCCTCACAATTACTAAATAATTATAAGGACAGGAAGGTGTTTAAACTTGGTTTAAATACCATATTTCCTTATATATTTGTTTGCACACTAATAAATAAATGTCTTACAATTTGTAGCCAAATGTCTTGAGCAAAGGGCTCAAAAATGATCTCTCTGATTAAATGACTTCTGACTGAGGTCAAATCATTGCTAAATAAGCCACCTACCACAGCCATTAGATGACCCCGTGTTGGCAAGCGTCGCCCAAGTGGGATCTTGGCACGGTCACGTGTTGGGTGAGACAACAAGCTGTCCTCCTCAATCGTAACCTGAGGAAAAACAAATAAAAATAAAAATAAAATAAATGTAGATAAAGCAGTAAAGAATCTAACGCCAAAAAAGTTTGTTATTTATTTTAACAGGTATAATTATTTAACTTTTAGGTTAAATATTTGCAAAACATAACACATCATTCAGTTGGCTAAATTCGGTTCTGAGTGCTAATTAATTGTACATGTTTTTTCTGTAGGTGGCATAGCAAGCTCACATACTCTGAGCTCCAGACAGGAGTTGATTAATTCACAGATCGTACAAATTCACATATGGAGAACTTTCACATTTCACACTTTGACAGCAAGTTTAGCGTTACCATCACTGGGATTACACAGTTCATAGCGAACATCTAAGTGTCAGCAGGTTTTTCTTAACTTAAAGTATAACTCTAAGGAGTAATGGAGGACATTTTTTTTGTCTAAAAATAGATGGAAAATTTTGTTAACCTCTTTATTAATCTGACCTCATCTGATTTCTGCCTGTCAAAGCAGCCATGTTTATTGTAGACCATATGATTATGGTAATGAAACTTAGCTAGAACAAATTTCAAGGAAACATCCATGGGGGCAGTAATGACAGTTTGTAATTATTTTTCATCAGATGAAGTGCTTTGCATATTATTCTAAAAAGATTACAAACACAAAGCAATATATCCAATTCAGCAATAATGCAAAAAAAATAAAAATGGGGGAACTGGAAGTGTCAATTAATATGGTTAGATCCTGTAAAAAAAAAGCAACAGAAGAGAAAAGGAAAGAAAAACAGAAGAGACACTGGAGTGAATGGGTGGAAGTGGGAGCATATGACCAACAAACAATTATGGGAACAAATATATAAAAATAAAAGAGTCAGAAACAAAGAACACCATAGGGATTTTTTTAAAGGCCTGAAAGCTTACCTCATCCAGTATGCGGTTCTTGGCTCTTGTAATGGCTGTGTTCAGGACATTGATCCAAGACTCCTTTTCCTCTGGACTAACAGCCAAGAACACAAGATTGGCAGTCTGAGAAAAATACAATAATAAGAACTTTTATAAACTGTGTGGTTCTGGTGAAAAATATTACTATAAATATTAGTATTTTTAATAGCATTAGTGCTAAAGGAGATACATCAGTTTAGAAATTAAATCTGTTTTAAATTAAAACACTTAGAAAAGAAATAAAGATGGCAATACTAAGTTCTATAAAAATTCTCCCTTTAATCAGTACACACACACACACACACACACACACACACACACACACTAAACCTTATTAACCTCCTACGACCTGGGTGTCCACATACGTGGACATTGTGCACAATGGTGTCTTTATTGTTTTCTGTAGATACAGACCGAGTGTCCACATAAGTGACATCATTTTTTTCCAAGAAGAGCTTCATGTTCAAAGAAAATATATGGTTATTATAATTATTGGTTCTTCCTAACCCCAAATAACTGGAAGAAATCTAAAATGCAAGCCAAACCAAAGCTCAGGTCTTAGGAGGTTAAATCAGGTACATCATAATCAACTACAACAAACCTTTCCTCCAAATAATTCTGTGTAAGTATATAAAACAAACAAAAATAAATAATAATTTGCTATAATATTTTAATATAAAAAAAATCTAAATGGTTCTACTACATTTTCAGAAATCACAAAAAATCCAATAATAGTATGCATTGTGTGAGGTTGCAAGGGCTAATTCTACATGCAGAGACTAGACAATAACTTGACTCAGAGCCAAGTGACTGATAATACACTGACAGATGCTGACATATTTCAGGATGAGGGATTGTTGTCATGACAGAGCAATACGGTGCAGTCAAAAACAGGAGCTGGACTACACTTCATTATGAATTCTGTCTTCTACTGAAAAAAAATATGCTCTTGAGGCACTGAGAAATTTATGTCTCTGTCAACAGAACCATTAGATTTTAATTATCTGGCTGCAGGTGAAACATCTTCAGTTCCAGAGTATACGATTGTCTGTCTTGGTCAGTTGTAATTACCATAACGTCATTATTTTAGTGAATAAGAAATAAATAAGAAAGCAGTCTAGTAAAAGGACAGATATGCAGAACATGTATCTACCTTTTACCATTCAGAGTTCAATGTAACTTGATACCGTTGGAACACAAAGGAACCTTACACCTGGGATTTTCTAGCATCTCCTCGCTAATGGCCATTTTTTTCTTATGACATTGTATATGTGCGGTGAGGACTTACACGAGCCCTTGGCTGCCGGCAGCGCAACAGAGTGAACTTGCTGTGGTTCTTCTTGCTGCGATTCTTGGCTTTGCGCACCTCCTCCGATCGCTCATATTCAGCCAGGTCAAACACTTCATGTGTCTTGCCATCATTCTTCATCTGCAAGAAGGTGGGGGGAAAGCATTCGCTGTGAGCACAAATAACCCACTCATCCACATAGAAGGGCACAAGTTGTTTCTCATGTGTCGATTAATTGACAGCCATCTGTGTTCTTTTCACATGGTGACTGTTTTACTGATAGTGGGGCACAGCAGGCCACATTGACTTCAGCCAGAGGGACAGGGATAATTACTGATCTCTGTTATCATTAAGCACATGCTGTGACAGTGAGGAAAGCTTGGAGCTCAGTCCTCATAAACACAAATATAAAACCAGACAAAATGGAAATAAGTCTCTGTTTCACAGTTTGTCTAGATAACAAGAGTTTTTCAACATTTTAAAATGACAATGGAACCTCAAAAATACAACATGATTAATGTGTGTGTGATGGGGTGACCATTATAACTGAGAGGATATGAAAGAATACCAAAGAGGCAAGATGTGTTTATGAAAATAAATAAACAGCATGCACCATGTTAAAGAATTTTTACATCACATTTACAGAGACAGATGTAACTTTTTGAATCATAAAATTACTGTTTTAATAATAATAACCTCAACATTTTAAATGCAGTAAATTGCATTATAAAACAATGTTTTCTGTATGTAATATTTAAGTGACTGTTACTTCATAATACATATACATTTCTGAATTTCTTTTTTTGTTTTAAATTCAGTATATAACACAGCAGCTTGAGGGTAGACAGTGTGTTTCAGACAAAGACAAGTGCTGTTCCCAGTTGGTTTAGCTCTTCAAATTATTCTGCCTTTGAGATGGCTGTGAAAATGCCTCATTTAAACACAGGTCAGCCCTTATTAAAGCTGGCTAAGTGAAAAAAATGGATATATTTATTGCTTCTGAGCAAAGGGCCTGAACGCAATATCTCCTCTGGGAGACTACAATTCCCAGAGGGCCATGGCAAAGATCACATGGGTTCACTGCGAGACAGAGACAGAAGCAGGTGGAATAAGAGATAGCAAAATCACCTCTTTATGTCGGTTATATTGCGGTGACCTGAGGAAGATGCTAAACTGGCAGCTACAGTGTACAGTCTCTGAATTCTGTATGGTTACTAAGCAATTCACCATAGCAACAGAAAGAAGCAACAAGGAATCAGTAAGCAGCTTTGGTCCAAAAGATCAAAGTGGTCAGATTTGATGGACCATCACATTAAACAGCCTGCAGACTAAGTACACTATCTGTATAAAGACCTGAATCTTATACTTGATAAAATATACAAAGTGAGTAAACACTATCATTAAAAACTAGAAACAAATCTACATGGTTTTCTATTATCTGTCCCCAATACTATTCACATGACCCAATTCCTACTATTTAACTGGGTTCACATGGTTAAAATGTAAGGGTACACAGTCACAGAGAATTTAGGGGGTAATGATTTTTTAGAGCAACATTTCCCTGGAGGAAGACACCAGGGTTCTTTCTATCACATCAATATTTCACTCCCATGCTGTTAGGCCAGAATGTTTCAGACAGGGGTCCATCCTGATCCCAGGATTAACCACCTCTAAAAATAACCTGCTAACCAACCAACCTCAGGACGAAAGTGGAAACTGCAAATAAGAACAAAAGCAATAGACAAAGCAGACAGCAGACACATTCTTAATTGTCATGTTATGGCTTTGCTCTGCATGGGGTTTATAACATGTCTGGATCGTTATTAGAAAGAAAGAATAAAAAAATGTTAAGTGAAATTTTTTGTTTTTTTTAAGTAATTGAGAAACACTATATACTGTTTCCATATGTTTTGTGTTATAGGTGTGAAAATGGTAATAATAATAACAATTATTATTATTATTGTTATAATTTAATACCATGCCATTTCTCTGTAAAGGGTTAAGGGGCAATGAAGCAATATACTGGGACATATTAATGGAGGCTTTAATCTCACTGCCCAAAAAAACGGAATCAGGAGAGACAGCAGGCTCAACCATACATATCAAATAACTACAGAAACTCTTGAATTACCTAACTAGTCTGTTGATTTGTATCCTATTAAAATGTAACATTTTAAATTATGAGCCCATCAGAGGAACCCATGCAACCTCAGGGGCCTGAGGATAGTACTTCAAGGGTTCTTTTCCCCCTCAATGTATAAAGGTTTCCTAAGTGGGCCTGCATTTAAAAATAAACCTTTCAAAGTTAATTGAATGGTACTTTATTTATTTATCACAATGATTTTGGAGCACAGGCCTGGAAACAAAGGCACAGGGTCTCAAGTGTGGCCAGTCTTTAAGTATTTATTTAAAACTCTTACAGAGCACAGCAGTGGGATTATGTACACACAGTCTATATTGAAAGCCTTCACAGGGGAGCAATAAAACAAGCCCCTATTAGTTTGGCTCAAATCTGTAGTCAACATAATGTACCCTGCAACTGCATGTCCCAAGTCATTGTTTTATTTAATTTCTCTCTCTCTCTCTCTCTCTCTCTCTCTCTCTCTCTCTCTCTCTATATATATATATATATATATATATATATATATATATATATATATATATATAAAAATACATATAGATTACATTTACGTAATACATTTCTAATCCCAAACAACTGCTACTCTCAAAGAAATAAATAAATTAGTGTAACGTGAACGTAAAAGGCATGATTCACTGTATGAGTAATGACACTGCTACATCAATGGCTACACTGGATAACATTTTTTTCTACAAATAATGTCTCCTGCATAAATGACACACTACAGCTGTTGTTGTGTGATACACATTTCTACTCTAAGCATTTGGAAATGCTAGATCTGACATAATTTATGATTCTGACACTTGTCTAGTCAGCAATGAGATTACGACAACTTTAAACATAATTTATTTACATATTTATGTATCCAGCCCACCCTGGCAACTCATGAATTGTCCTCTCCTGTCCTCTGCTTCTCCTCTGAGCCAGGGGCAGTGTAATCCGTGCCTCAATAGGCTTCTATTAAGGTTTGATCCCATTTTTGAGAACATTGTGAAAAAAGAATGGCATTTTCCAAACAGTCAAATTGGATAATTAGTATTTCAACAAAATTTTTATTGTAAGAGGTGAAAGAATATAGACTTTTTGAAGATTAACACTTGGGAAATAGCTGAGACAAATGGTGAGACAAATGGTGCAGCTCTGTTGTACAACTCATATGCAAAAAACAAATGAAGCAAGAATACTAGGTTCCTGTTATCAAAGGTAGATGGTATGTAACATTTCCCTCTATGCCTAATAATTAGAATATACATCATATAGTTACTTGCACTGGAATCATGTTGACAACACAAGCCTGTAGCAGTGTAACTTGTAGTGTATTCTGACATTCAGTCAAAAGATCCAGAACCCTGTATATTTCACCCACAGGCACCGAGACAGCCAGAACCAGCAGCATGATGCAACCCAGAGACACTCTGCTGCTGCAAAAATGAGCAATGGGTGCTTGAGTGCTGAGATGGTACTAATGGAAGGTAATATAGGGCTTAAACACAATTTATGCCACTGTCAGGCAGGCACATTATAATAATTTGACTTTTAAGAGGTTTTCATGTAAACAATGGTATATAGGAGATGAAAGAGATATAAATAACACCTGCATTAGTGCTCATATCATTTTACCACAGCGATATATACCACAATTCAAATCTGCCACACAAACCAACCTAAGAGCTTTCTATGTCTAACAATAAAAAGCAAAAGCTATTGCTTTGCCTAAGCCTTGAAACAATACTCAGTCTGTGTTTGGCAAGTTAAATTTTAGTAGGCCTAATAATAAATAAATAAAATAAAGATAATTAGATCACACAAAGCAGCTTCTCATCACATAGTGCACATCCTGTGCACATGCTTTAAGAGTGAAAATCCCAATCGGCAAACTGCCACAGCAGATCCCTTAAAAATATAAATGGCTTTTTCTCACTTCATTAGTTTTTTTTTTTTTATTACCTAATAATGATGTGAGCAATGTTAACACCATAGGTTTAGTGCAATTTGACTCAAATGGAGCAAACCATTTCCTCTAGCACTTACTGCACAGAAATGACTAGCTGCAGAATTTTAATTATGGGCTCATTAGTATTTTGTTAACCATCCATTCATGGAGACATTGGAAATGAAGAGAGCATTTGCAGATGGATAAGAGCTCAGTGTTTTGCAAATGTGTAAAGTGTGCAAGTGTGTATGGCCTTGGCCATGCATTCAGAGCTTCGGGGATCCTTCGGCATAAAAAGGGGTGCAGCTGTGTCTTTCATCTCCTAAAGTGAGTCCTCCCAATTGTACCTAATCCAAAACGCTGCAGCTGAACTTGTAAGGACTAGGCCACGCAGAAACATTTTAAAATGCAACTGCAGTTATCATAAGAATAAAGGCATGGTCCAGACTGAAAAGAGGAGAGGGCGCCTATAAAGAGCCTTCTTATATTGAAACAACCCTACAGGCTCTCACAAAGTGACAGAGCTGCAAAATTAGTCACGCTTTGGGCGGTGATATAGCCGCTGTGCTTCTCATTTGCATCATCTTAGTAATACTTTTTTTATAAAGGACATGTCTGTAATATATTATAATATTACAATCTAATGTGTTTAAATCTTTCATATCTTTAAAAATGTGCTACAAACATAAAACTTAATGCATTATAAGAGATTTCTGCAACACTTTAAAAGGCAAGAGAAAAAAGTTTATTTATTATTTAATGTTTCTTTTTTCTATATCTAAAATATCTGTATCTATAAATAAGAAAACTACATTTTTTTGTTTTTGTTTTTTCATAACTATAACTATAATGTTTACTATATCCTATATAACTATTACGTGTTTACATTCTTTGTTGGAGCAGTCTCTGGTACAAGAATTTCCTTCGGGATTAATAAAGTTATATCTTATCTTATATAAATCATAATTATTCTAAATGTGTGTCTACATTTAAATACAAGATGCAAGAGGTTTTACAATAGTAAAGTGTTATGTACAATATTTTCATAGTAATTACAGAATAAGAGGAATAATTGTATAATTAGTCGGAACTTTAAGCAGCCAAATAACCAGTAATTTTTCAGTCAATCCTCAGTCATCACTGATGAGGGTGGAGATGCGTCCTATCCTGGAAGCACTAGGCAGGAATAGATTCGGAATGGGGGCAATTTAGAATAACAGACTCACCTTCCGGCATATTTTTTAAAAGTGGGAGCACACCGGAGAACTAACAGGAAACCTTCTTGGGTCGCATATACAGAAACTCATAGACATAGACAGTAACCTGAGCTCCTGACTGTACCAGGGTCTCTGGGAGCGGCAACACGACTCACTGCACCACTGTGCAAAAACAAAATCATAATTACCATACCATGTTCCAAAAGCTTTTACTGCACCTACCAAATTCTGGTAGATGGCCAGTTCTTGGGGCAGATACATTTTAAGTGCAAATAAATCAACACAATCCTCTAGGAAAGAATGGTGAGCCTAACTACATAGGGCCCCCAGGCATAAGGGACTCAAAAAGTGGGAAAAGGGGAGAATAGGGATTTGCTATGCATTTGCATAGTCCACTTATTTATTGTGTATATTCATTGTGACTCACCTCTTTTTCAAAAATATACAGATGGTCAGCCTTGAGCATCACAAAGCGATTTTTCCAGATTTCTCTGAAAATGCCTTTACCGCAGAACTTGCGGATCCAGCCCACTTTGTCTGGCTGTGTGGACGGAGGTGCAGCATCCTGAACACCCTTTTAGAAAGAGAGAGAGAGAGAGAAAAAAGGAGAAAGAGAGAGAGAAAGAGAGTGAGAGAGAGAGAAAGAGAGGGAGAGGGAGAGGGAAAGTAAAGCTGGACTTGTATTAAATAACAAAAGAATAAGAGCGTCTGGGAAAACTCTTACACAAAGACTTTACCCAACCCACATACACAACTGTAGCTTGTGGTGCTGCTATAAACATTATACAGAGGAACACTGCTTTAAATGGACTTTAAGGGTGTGGTCAATTTAATTAATTAGGGAAAACTACAAAATATATATAAACTTTATCTGCTATACAAATATGGATAAAGCATAGATAAAAAGATTTTATGCTCTATGTTAGATAGGGCAAGACAAAGGGGTCAACCCCATTGATATCTTCAACACTAGCAAGAACCTAGATTTAATATATACATAACATCTGAATATCGAAATGTGGCCAAATTGCAGATGAGACTTCAGCAGTAGGCTGCAGGTAACATAACAGAGTAAATTTGTTTCAAATCTCACCCTTTTGACGAGATGGCTCTTCTTCATAATGAAGGCGAACTGGACTTTATTTCCTGAACTGATCCCGCAGCAGTGCTGTGTGTTGGTATTGTTCCTATGATCCTATGAGTTTCTCGGTGTGCATTCGGAAACCAGGAGCATTATAACGTCAATACTCGCAGTCGTGAGCCGCTTGGTCTCGTTAGACTGTTTGCTCGGCTCGTATGGTGGAGGTTTACAAATCGCGGGCATGCACACTCTCTCCATTGGCTTTTGGGTGGCTCCCTGAGAGATGCTGCGAGTCCTTGTGAATCGCATTATCTGCATTAGTCTGAGTTTATACAGGAGCCAAACTGCTCCCCCTACTGACGACAAAGGGCTAGTGCTGGAGCCTCACACATTTACTGTAGCTAATTAACTGGACTTTATTAGGATTAATGGTGAGTGGTTGTCACTTAACACCCAACACCTATTAACACTTTTGCAATATTTATAGAAAAAAAAAATAGAAACGTGTTAATAAAGTATATCACACTGTACATATGCAAAGAGGAATGATAAGTAATGGTGACACAAGGAAATAGAATTACATAAAACTCATATGTGATTCAGATTGGAAACAGCCTGCGTTCATGACCTTACATTAAATACTGTATTATATTAAGTACCTATGCCTATGGGATTTTCCACATCAGTGATCGATCATGTGTTTCATACAAATCAAAGTAAATTTAAATAAGCAGTTGTGATCACATCACTAAAGCTTATTGGTGGCTGAGAAAGTTTAATAGTCAAAAGAATAACTATGTAGAACTGAGGAAAAAACGTTAGGACCATGGCATAATTAAAGACACAGATGTATTTTTTTGCCCCCCATGATGTTTGATTTGACCTTAATGATTTTAGACACTGTGCTGCTGCCAAATGAATGTGAATAAATTGCATACATGAGCAGGTATTCTTATTAAATTGGACAATGAAAGTACACAGCCGTTACACCACTACAGAAATGAGCCATTTAATCATTTACAACAGCTTTACATTTGCATACAGTTATCTTTTTTTTAAAAGTAGTTAAGGTCCAGTTTTGTCTCAGAAGAGAAAATATGTATCTCTGTACACATGGGTATAGATGGGAAACAATGTAAAAATGTACAATATATTTCTGTATACATAGGTAAAATGTACTGAGTTACACAAACACTGAAACAGGCGGTTGTGATAAATCCTCTCATCATTCTTTATCTGCAGACAGTCCAATAAAAGACAATATATGCCTCAAATTTGAGTCTTCACTGGAAGAACATGGTTACTACCTTATTTACATACAGCAGATCAGACACAATATACAAGATGCACAGTTCAAGTTGGCCAGATTGTGTTCTTATTGTTATAGTGTTGTCATAAGCAGTCATAATGATCACATTAATAAACATCACACATTTTAAGTATACAAATCAATTTCTCTTGTTTTGGACACAAGATAATTTTAAGTCATTTAACTCACAATATGGTATATATTCAGGACAATGGAAAGAGGAATGTCTACAATGACTGGTATGGATACAGGAAAGTAGATTTGAGCTCTGAGCGCGTGCACACACACACACACACACTCACACACAACACTGCTATTATATTAATGTGAAAACTACTGATTCAGTGTTCAGTGCCTGGTTGGTGGACGCCCAGCTCCATGTGAACCCCTGGCTTCCCCATGACTCAAGCCAGCTGCTAAAGTGACCTCTTCCAGGAAGCTGTGGAGGATCAAGAAAAAACATGATCACGTTTTTCACAGTCAAATCAGGACCTACATGAATATATTAATAAGTGTCCTTGAAGATTTATCATAGTCCTGCTATAATGTACAGCCAAATATGTAATATATATGTCTAGTAAACTCAATCCTGCCACATATCTGAACATTTATTTCTTGCCCTCATAAAATAGTCTTGTATCTCGGGGATGATATCTCAACAAAAGTCTCAGATGATGTATATAAAATAGCACAAATCTAAAGAAAAATCTCAACAGCCAAACCAAATACAACAGTATTGTTACAGTAGTGTAAAGTCTTGTTACTTTGTTACCATGCAGTCTGTCTAAACTGTATGCTGTAACACCCAAAAATGAACATGAATTCAGTGACGTCCCTCATCTATTTACATGCCAAACTAAGATACAAAAAAGATTGTCCCTAATCTAAACAGTCTGTGTAGCTAAGTTACAAGTTAACTGTTTCCCAATAAACATCTGTATATACATGGATCCATACGTGTACACCAACCTTTTGGTGTTGTGGATGGCTGTTCCTCCAAGCACGATGCGAACCCCTGGCATGGTGCGGTTCAAGTTGTACACGGTCAGTGCTTCCTCGTACGTGGCTCCTCCAATGATAAAGACAATGATGTCCTGCGGCCTGAATTGGAAGGAAAGACTGTGAGACATACAGTAACTACACCAGTTATATTCATAAATGCATACGAGTTAAATAAATACTTTGTAAAAGTAGGTCATTTCATAAAAGTATTAAGGCCCCTTTTTTGCACATACATGCAGAATATTATAATTAACTGAAAGCTGCAGCTCACCATATCCCCAGAGGATGTACAGTCGCTAACAAATAACTATGCAGCTGAAAGCATGACAATACGCCAGATTAAGGTTTTCAACTACAAGGTCGTTAAAAAAATATGGAAAGTTGGGAGGTAGTGCTAACTGTCCATCTTCTAATGTCATTAAACTAAATATTAAGATATATCAAATACTATCACTGCTAAATATTTTATCTGTCAGAACTCTGTAATAGCGACAATGCTGTGGTTACAATAGTGGAATATGTGAAACATATAGTGCTAATACAACTTTTAATTGTAACATGCAGGCGGGTTATTTATTATTATTATTTAAGTTAAGACTCAAATGAAACAGATTAGAGATGTGCGACATACTAGAAAGAATCTACGAAGATATGACGGATCTGCTGCTACAAAGAACAGTGGCTTAACGTTTTTTTTTTATTGTGAATGTATGTAGGTGAATATGTGCTGTATATAAACCTGTCCCGCAGAGAACTTGGCCCGAGGTAGGGAAACTGACTGTCCTTCAAACGGCCTTTAATTAGTTGATCCAGCGTGTCATGAAGCAGAGGCTGGTGCTGGGTATAGACATTCTCAACACCCTACACACACACACACACACACACACACACACACACACACACACACACACACACACACACACAATTGCATATTTTTATGAGTAGGAGTTGAAGTTTAACGCACAAATATATACAGACTACCATAAATCACAAGTTTACACAATTATTCGAGACTCAATCAGCAATTATGCCTAAAATGAGTTAAGAATGCCTACTGGAATTTAGTAATTAATCATGTACTTTGAGTCCTTTGAAAAACTGTTTGGTGATGGCCACAGCATCTGTAGGAGTAATGAGATCACTTCCTCTGACCCGTTTGCCTCCGTAGTCAATCACGGCTTGTACCATCTGTTGTGTGGGAAGAAAAGTTGAACTAGAATAAGCATGACTCAATTTAACAAACACCAGCCTTATTTACTAACGAGATCGCTGTTGCACTGTAACAAGCACAGCAATCTCGCAAGACACTACATTTTATAAGCCATCACCTTGCGGTACTTTTCAGACACCCCTTTCCTGTGAAGCTCTTCCATAAGATTGGGCAGGATGCTGCTGCTGTGTCGCTCATAGCGCAGAGCATATAACATCACCAGACGCACTGCATCAAGCTCTGACACACGTGGGTTCTGCAGCATCCGTCGCACATTCTGCAGAAAAAGATAATAACTGAAGTAAAGATGACTAAATTCAGGTCGTCAAGTTTATTTCTATAGCGCTTTTCACAACAGACATTGTCTCAAAGTAGCTTTACAGAATTTAACAGTTTAGGTGAACAATGTGTATTTATCCCTGATGAGCAGCCATGGCGACAGTGGCAAGGAAAAACTCCCTTAGATGTTATGAGGAAGAAACCTTGAGAGGAACCAGACTCAAAAAGGGAACCCATTCTCATTGACAAACAAAAAAATAAAACTCAAAAGAATGTTGTGTTTATGGCGTTGTGCTCTTAAACACCTTTCCTGTACTTCAGAGAAAACAGTCCAAATAAAGCTGTGTGTTTTCACTTCAGCTTTTACTGTGAGGAATGTGTTAATGAGTGTTAGGTGTGCAAGGTACCTGCTGGGCGTTAGAGTGATCATTCTGGCATGCAAGCTCCTGCTCCACCTCAGACACCTCCATTAACTGCCTCTCACTGACTAGACGAGACAACTCGCCCACCACCGTCACATGTTTGGAAACCGTGCCTGACATCTTCTTAAACTGTGGGTAATTATCCACAAAAGCCTGCAGAGAAAGGGTTGAGGGAGATGTACAATTTTGACATGGGAAATTCTTCAAGTACTTCCTAACTAAGCAAACATGTATGTGTGGGTGGAGACAGAAATAGACAAAAGTGAAGACCACTGACTGTCAGTCAGTCATCACAGAATCATCACATCGGTTAGTTGATATAATTCCTATGAATCGAGGAATTCATAAACTGGACTTCACCTTCATATCAGCAATGGACTCTAGTTTCTGTTGGTCCTTTGGCTTTTTCTTCTGAAAGTCCTCCATCAGGTTTTTAATGTTTGTTCCAATTTCACCAAAGTTCAGGTACAAGTTCTGTTTTAGAAAAAGAGCAACAAAAAGGGACAGTTTATACCTCATTCTATGACATCTTTCTAGACCACGATTATTAAAAAGGATTCAATTAAGATTAAGTGAGTTTAATTCATTTTAATCTTCATTACATATACAGCTGGTTCCAAAAAGTCCACAATTTTGATGCATTCAGTTCCAAGCATTTATTTTTGTGATACTCACATTAGCATAGAATTCATCATTCTCGGCAGACAGCACCACCTCTCTCAGGTCTTTATTTATGCCAGGCACTCGGGACAGATCTATTCGGTTGTTGTTTAGACCAAGCAGCTCATGAACCATTGCCTGATATGTCCACTAGAGGGGGGAAAAGAACAGACCAGTCACTCCAATGTCAATTACTGCATTGAATTATTGCACCATGAAATACAAAATATTAGTTTGTAAACGGAAGAGAGGAAATAATGAATGTGCCCTGTTTCTCTAGGAAGGCAGTTTCATTAATAAAACTATGAAGCATTTAATATAAGCAGCACCAATCTGAACATTGGTCTCTACTGCCCTCCAGTGGCCATAGCCAGTAACTAAGAACTAAGCATACTGCACTCATCTAAAAAACTAAGATTTTAGAATATGACCTGAAGAAAATCATGAGTTAAACTTTTACCTGGTTAAGGAGGGGTGTGATCGCATCATCACTTCTGTCCAGGATCAGCAGAAGAGGAGGCACTTCGGTTTTCCTGAAGTCAAACAGTTCATACTCCTTGCTGATTATTTGCTACAGGATAGAAAAAAACAAATGTAAAATACATCATTTCAACAGTAATCATGTACACCTTAAATATATAATGCAAATACAATTAGATTTGATTATGAATTATTAGATTATGAAATATCCTGCAATTTATAATTCATGAATAAGCAATAAAGCGTTATGAAGTAATAAATCACATTGTCGGCCACTGGCAAAAGAAAAACACACTACATCAATGAGTTTCCCTGTAAATGATAAAACACCAATATATTTTCAAAAACACCCCCTCTCCCTGCACATAGGACATTTAATTTTAACTGGATAGCAACTGGATTAAAAACAAACAAAAGATTTACCAACAACCGAGCAATTACTCCAAGTTCCTCTAAAATTACCCAACATACAAATGTTAAAAAATGTCAGCCTATAAAGTATTTTTGTCTTGGAGTGATGTGTATTCGAACATACATCATACCTTTACACTTTCAGCCAGTCTCTTTGCCATGTCAGAGGAAAGCTGGTAACGAATCATGGGACACTTCTTTAAAGCCAACAGCACAGAGGTCAAACCTTGAGTGACACGTGGAAGGACACTGGAATCCCAACTGCGACCCTGAGCCAAATCACATAACATACCTTATAAATCAAAATTAGTGCAGAACTGAGAATCAAGGACAAAATTATGTCATTAAATTAGCATTATAAAATATATATCCATAATTATCTGGAAATTATTCACTAAAATTTACAAAGGTCAATATTTTCTTTCCATATTAATGTAAATTAGGTAAACAATGACAGTGAAATAGCCTGTTTCTCATACCCTGGACACTCCTTGCAGATTGAGGGAGAAAAGATGAGGATTCACAGCGATGAAGTCTCCATAAAACTCCTACAAAATCAGTTTATTACAGTGATCTGTTAATCAGAACTAATAAGGTGATATAATACAAATGTAAATGATTATCACCACAAATTCAGTCAGGCAGACACAAACTTGCTGACCTGCACCTCTGCCACAACCTCCTGTTCATCAGCTTCTGCCAGGGCCTTCACTTCACTCTTACTGATGACATTGCTGAAAACTAGACAAAAAGTCATAGTGGTGTGAGAGCAGAATACAGAATTGGAAACGTGGGCAATTTCCATGTCAGCTTAATTACTCACAGATAAAGTATACGCTGTATTTGGGACGCCGCAGCTCCTGAATAAGATTCTCCACATTTTCCTAAATGCATAACGTAAAAGAAAAAGCGATTAAAAAAAATGTGTAATCATCATGACAATCTGCTATTTCAAGTAAACACTAGAGAAGTTTGTTTGGAAAGATCAGATTTTGTAAGAGTGCCCAAAAAGTATTGCCCTCATAGGTTCCATGTTTTGACTGCTTTTCTCGTTCACTTTTGCCACCATGCAGTCTACTCAATACACTGCCTACTTCATCTATCTAATCTGCAGTGTGCTCTTTTTTACATAAGAATATGTAGTGTCATATATTTTGTTAAAGTTACACCGTCTTCAATGCTAAAATGAACACTTTCAGAGCCTATAGATGAGGATCCATTAGCGTTCTCACTGCAAATGCCCATGAAACCTTGAGAATAGACTGCATTGCAACTATTCCACACAGTGTTCTCCAGAAACCCAGACTTATACCACTATTGTGTACTTTGAAAGATGTTAATCTTTCCCTATAATTAATAACCTGACTTAAAGCACAGGCACCTTGGTTGGTCTGAGGAAGCAGATGGCCTTCAGATGTTTCATGCTGTCACGGTTCTGGGAGTCTATCCGCTCAAACAGGTAGACCTCCTTCTGCAGGATCTCAGATTGTGTGTAGACCATACTCACAATGCTGGTCTGTGGTTAGAAGATGAAAGCAGAGTGGAAATATACAGGGATTCCTAATTACTGTCTTAATTCCTTAATATTAAGCAGTTATGTCATGCAAGACATGAATTGTCACTATGTACTTGTGTATTATATGTAGTCAGTAACAACAGTATTGAGATATATATATATATATATATATATATATATATATATATATATATATATATACAGGTCATATTGTGCTGGAACATTTACATACCGTTTCTTTATCCATGAGCAGAACCTTCATTCCTGGTCCGCTGCTTTCTATCATCTTAGTGACATACTGTTTAACAGCTAAAGTCACGTTCATTTTGTCAACAGTGTCCTTCCTCGTGCCTATTTACCCAAATAACTTTCTGAATCTTCAGTCTTTGTAAATGTACAAGCTGTTAATATATACCGCGAATTTTGTTGACAATGGAGGAAAAACTCAGTGTATCGCCCGTCAGAGCGGATTACTTCCGGTTTATACAACGAGCTCTTAAGATGATCTGAGACCTGTTATTAGAGCGACCAGAATAAACGGTTCTGGAAATTTCTTAACGTCTCTTCTGATCTGTGGTCAGGTCACAGGCAAGCGGAAAACTACCCCACAATGCAACGCGCCACCAGAGCACAGAGTAATTTAAACGCCATATTGGCATGGTATCAGAGCGATTACTAGGGGTCCAGGCACCATTTCTAAGTCTTACAAAATATATACATTATGATCCAAAAGCTTTTAATTTGGACACAACAAAATGAAACTGAATCATGAAATAAAAGTCATATTTTATTTATTTTTTTTTTATTCTATGCGTGTCAGAAACAGAGAATTGCAAAGAATTATTACATACATGTGCAGAAACAATACATGCTGATGAATAGATAATGCGAATATAATAATGACTTTTTTTTCATTTTTAACTCCTCAACCTACAGATATAACTAATACAGTGGATTATTAGACGGTATATTGATCAATAACACCTGGATTTACTTATTATAAGATCCATACTATAGAGAAAATAATAGTAATGTATGTAGTTAAGACAATACTGAGTACAGACCAGGTGGGATGTCCTGGAAGATTAATTAAATATCAACAAAAAAATCGAAAAATCTGATGAAAATCAAAAACAGAAAATCAATATCTTTAAGAAAAAACAAACCAGTGTTAAGAACGCAACAGAAATATAAAGCAGGCATATGGTGGTGATGGAGGATCACTGTTTCTTCAGATCCTGGCAGATGTTAGTCGCATTCTTTGTAGCCTACCATTTGAGAACTAACATCCCAAAGTCTGACAGAAGCAAGGTCATCTTTAGCCTCCAGTGCTGGCTCCTTCAGCTGACAGTCACTTAAATAAACAATAATCCTTTCACTGTTGTAACAATAACTTTATTATTGATATTATTATATTTACATATATTTGTTAGACAAAAACTCATCTTTTTACTACTATTAGCAATTAACTCAAATTTTTGAATGCATGTACACATTATATATGATATAAGATTATTTAAATGCAATATAAAGTGTTTGATCATCTTGGTCCTTTGAATAAATAGCATTGGATGAAAATCATAATACAATTATTTTATATATTGTACATTATACCAATTTTGAATATCATACTATCATAAACTGTGGAATGCAGAACATAATCATAAACTCACCTAAAGTAGCAGCCACTATAGTTTTCCAGTCCCTCTGTAACAGCGCAGTAAATAGAAGTCTGAGCTCCCTGCTTAGGGCTCTTCATCAGGAGAACAGAAGGAATTAATAAAAGGATGCTCAGCACAGGGTGTCGCATCTGTACATACCGGCCTAATTCAGTGTGAATCACTCCAGGGTGCAGTGCATATGATGTTACTCCAGAACCTGAACAGGAAAAACACAAGCCAAACAAATTATATACCAATTAAATGAGTCAACGTTGAAATACTACATGAATTTGTTGAGGCTTATTTAAAATGCATTATAGAATATGCAGGGGACATTGTGTTTAAACCTTTGGTCCGACGTGCTAGTTCTCTGGTGAAGAGAATGTTCGCAAGTTTGCTCTGTCTGTAGCTAACCAAGGAATCATATGGTGTCTTGGTGAAGTTAAGATCATTAAAGTGGATCTTTCCTGTAGGATAAAAAATTATTACATTAATTATATCATTTAAACATACATAATTTAAAATAGAGGGTTGTTACATTTTTTTAAACAGATAAAATGAATGTTATTTTAAAGTAAATTTCAATAAGAAATATTTTTTTTCAAAAAAGAGTAGAGAAGTAAATGTAGGCTCTGTGTAACAGCTAAGACCTACCCCCTTTATGAGCAATGCTGGACACGTTGACAACGCGGCTAGGGGCAGATGTCTTCAGCATGTCCAGAAGCAAAACGGTCAGAAGGAAATGGCCCAAATGATTGACAGCAAACTGAGTTTCATGCCCATCCACTGTTAGACTGTGGGGACACATCATCACTCCTAATAGAAAATGATAACAGTGCATATGTATGCATATATATGTACAAAAAAGTCTCACAGCATTTTGTGATATAATCGCGAAAATTAATCTATTGATTCGAGTTCATGGACATGAATTTCCCACTTTTTTCGTGTCACTCAGCACGACTGTCTCCGTCAGGGTCCGTCTCCATAGCAACGAGGCTTGGGATCATGGGTAATGCTGTCAGAAATGTCAAATGTAATCTTTTTTTCCCATTTTTATCAGAGAATAAGGCAGAAAATATAGGGTTAGGGTTACGGTTACTGTTATACTGTAATAAATGTGTGTGTCTCTAATTAACACAGTCTCCTTAATTATCTGAGGGAATATATTTACTATATTTTTAGTGCTTGAAGATTACAAAAAAATCTATAACAAATAAAAAAATAATAATACAGAGTTTGTGGTACCCATTTCCATTAAGAATAATGTGGCAGAGACACCAAAAATACTTCCTCTTGAAATACATTACATTGAAAGTCGTGCTCAGTTACATGAAAAAATAAGGAATTTATTGTCCATGAACACAAGTAATTACATTCATATTCATGACTATGTCACGAAATGCCATAAGACTGGGCTCATATGTATGCATGTTTGTGTGTAATTACATAATGTAATGAATGACTAGTTTTGTACTCACTCATGTATATTTGTATTCTAATAGTCTTAATAACTATTAATCATTCTCATAATTGAATAAGTTTATAATATCCATCCAAGATTATATATGTGCAAAATTTAATTTACAAACAGTAATTGTTTATTGACTGTCATAGTTTTGACACATAAAGTCTCACTTCATTATCAAATAACAGCCATGAATTATTCAATAGCTACAGTGAAATTATGATATAAAGTAACATGGTATAAAATTACAAAAAAAAGAAATACAGGTGTGGAGATTAAGGGGTTAAGGAACCCATAATGAAACATTCGCTCTTGTAAATTGCACACACTATAAGATTTCCTTTTTTATTATTCATGATGATACAAACATATTTCAGTATACAATAACTGAATGGTCTCACCAGCATTGTTAATAAGTATGTCCAATCTTTCTTCAGTGGCGATGTATTCCTGTGCAAACTGTCGTACTGAGAAGAATGAAGCCAAGTCCAAATGCCGTACAACCACGTTGCCATTTCCTGTGGAGCAGCGTATCTCCTCTGCAGCTTTCTCTGCTCTTGAGAGGTCTCGACAAGCCATCACGACACGTGCTCCTAAAGGCCATCAGAGACCTGAGTTTCTCTCTCATATAAACTGTACTTCCTAACTGTCTTGATGGAAAAATAATGATTGTATGGCTGTAAAAGTGGTTAGATATGTGTTTACCTCGCTTAGCCATATCCTGAGCTGTCTCTTTTCCGATCCCAGTGTTGGCACCAGTGATGACAACAGTCCTGCCATCTAATCGCACACAGCTGTAGCAAACCCTACCCGCAATCCACTTTCTCAGCACAGCCAGACCTATGTAACAAATAATATGATTGCACATTTTCTTATGACTTGATGTGGCAGTTGCTGCTTGCATAAAATACATCTTGGGGTAGCACCATTACTTTACAGAGTAAAATTATTAACTCAATTTCAATAAAAGTTTACTGGGCAACTCCTTGCACACTGAGTCACAAGGTCTATGTGGAACTATTTCTCTAAAGCTGCCACACCAGATTAGCACTAATAATCTCCTAAAAATGCAATCTTTCCTTGAGAATTAAATAAACCCCTAAAGTCAACAGTAAATAAATACTTTTATAGAGTCTAAATTGTTTATGATCATTTTATAGATCTCTTCCTATGTACTGTACCTTCAACACACCAACAAATCATATGTGATATGAGAATAAGTTTTATAACTTACTAATAACCGTAGCTGCAGTTATAGCCCCATATTTGATTAGATGATTAAAATTCATTTCCTCCCACAGCTGAGAAACCGAGGCATATAGATTCATGTGATATGCAAAAAGGAGCTCTCTATGTTCCCAACCAGCAGAATTACTTTCCCGAATCTCGTCTGCTCATTACATGTGCTTTGCAAATTGTATTATTACAACCTTGTACAGAGTGTAAATATGTCTAAGCACCTCCCACGTGGGCAGGGTTAAGGTTTTATAAGCGGATTAGACTGAGATCATGTTAGGCGACACAGCTCATGGTCACGCTAGACAAAACAGTAGAGAACATAAAAATACTGCTGAAAATCTAATCTCTCTAATATATAATCAGGTTCTGATAAGGCACATATACTGCATACATTCTTGCAAAATATATTGTTACGTATTATTTACATTATTAGATATACCTACTTTGTATCTGACTGGCCATTTAATCACTTTCCCATTCATGCTCACATTGTATTATACAATTAATATGTAATAGTAATTTTTGTGTTATGTGGAATATAATATTTTACATTGCACAAATAATATCTGACCAATAAACGTGGATTCATAAGTATAGATTGAACAACCAATTTATTTGGAACATTTTAATAAATGTTCACTCGTGCAATTATCTAAACAGCAAATCATATGATACCAGTGCAACTCATATGATCCAGCTACAGTTCAAAAGATAGACAGTGGAAACTAATAAAATAAGTCTCAACAATGGTTTTAGAGTCTTAAACTGTCCAATTTTGGTGAGCCTGTGCTCAGTGTAACCTTTGATTCCTGTTATTGGCTGACAGGTTATCATGTAATTGTGGGGAAGTAAATTCAAGTCCAAAAATCAACACTATTTATGCAGCAGGATAGCAGAATGATGTCCTCAGCTGAGCAGTATGGCAGAGTTGGAGCAAGAATACAGAGGGACATCCATGACAAGGCCTGGATTAGTATTGGTGTCTTCCGTACTGCTAGGAGACATCCTCATCAGGACTGGAAAGGCTAACTGATGTTCTCCAAAGAAGACGGCTGCACAGAAGTGTTCTCAGCAGGACGTTTCTTTATAGTATGGAGAAACTGTGTGGCATCCTCAGTAGGACCAGAAGCCTGAGTGACATTCTCCAATGAGCAAGAGGCAATGTGATGACTAAAGTTGGGGAGGCGTTGTGTTGTTATTCCAATCAGGACAAAAGCACTCTTCCTGTACACCTCTTTGAGGCAGAAGTGGATGTCAGTCCTCCTGTTCATGCATGCACTCAAACACAAACTGCAAACAGAAATCACTCATATTGTTTCCTTGACATGCCACATGAGTATTAGAGTCAATGCACAATTGATATGTGCTTAGTTGTAAAGAACAGACATCTTAATTTCTTCAGAAATCCATTGCTTAATCTTTATGAAAACAGATGGTTTTAGATGGATTTACAAATGTATATAGAAAACTTATTTATGATAATATGCTCAAAAGTCATAAGGAGAAAGAGGTTGGCAAAACAGAATTGGGATTGACAGAGTGATGAGAAAAGTAGGCAGGAGTACAAGGAGATGCGGCAGCAGGTAAAGAGGGATGTGGCGAAAGCCAAGGAAAAGGCATATGAGGAGCTGCATGTGAAGTTGGACACTAAGGAATGAGAAAAGGGTTTTTACTGATTGGCCAGGCAGAGAGACCGAGCTAGGAGGGATGTGCTGCAAGTTAGAGCAATAGAGGATGGAGATGGAAATGTGTTGACTGGTAAGGAGAGTGTGTTGAGAAGATGAAGGGAGTATTTTGAGCAGCTGAGAAAAAGGAAAATGAGAGAGAGAGAGAGAGAGAGAGAGAGAGAGAGAGAGAGAAGGTTGGATAGTGTGGAAATGGTGAAGAAGGAAGTGGATAGGATTAGTAAGAAGGAAGTGAGAGCAGCGATAAAGAGGATGAAGAGTGAAAGTTGGTTGGACCAGATGACATACCGATGGAAGCATGGAGATGTTTAGGAGAGATGATTTTTAATCAGGTTGTTTAAGAAGATTTCGGAAGGTGAGAGGATGCCTAAGGAATGGAGAAGGAGTGTGCTGGTACCGATCTTTAAGAATAAGGGAGATGTGCAGACCTGCAGTAACTACAGAGCAATAAAGTTGATGAGTCACACCATGAAGTTATGGGACAGAGTAGTGAAAGCCAGGCTGAGAAAAGAGGTGACCATCTGTGAGCAACAGTATGGTTTCATGCCGAGGAAGAGCACCACAAACACATAATTTGCTTTAAAAATGTTGATGGGGAAGTATAGAGAAGGTCAGGAGTAGCTGCATTGTGTGTTTGTGGATTTAGAAAAAGTGTACGACAGGGTGCCTAGAGAGAAGTTGTGGTATTTGTATGAGGTAGTCAGGTGTGTCAGAGAAGTATGTGAGGGTGGTGCAGGACATGTATAAGGACAGTGCGACAGCATTGAAGTGTGCAGTAGGAATAACAGACTGGTTCAAGGTGAAGGTTAGACTGCATCAAGGATCGGCTTTAAGCCCTTTCCTGCTTGCAGTGGTTATATACAGGTTGACGGATGAGGTCAGACAGGAGTCTCTGTGGACTATGATGTTTGCAGATGATATTGTGATTTGTGGTGAGAGTAGGAAGCAGGTGGAAAAGAGCCTGGAGAGGTGGAGGTATGCGCTGGAGAGAAGGGAAATCAAAGTCAATAGGAGTAATACAGAGTACATGTGTGAATAAGAGGGAGGGCAGTGGGGTGGTACGGTTGCAGGGAGAAGAGGTGGTGAAGGTAGAGTAGAGAGGCAAAGTAATGGAGAGTGAGTTAGAGAAGTGAAGAAAAGCGTGCAGGCAGGGTGGAGTGGGTAGAGAAGAGTGGCAGGAGTGATTTGTGATAGAAGAGTGTCTGCAAGAGTGAAAGGGAAAGTTTATAGGGCTGTGGTGAGACCTGTGATGTTGTATGGTTTAGAGACAGTGGCATTGAGTAAAAGACAGGAGGTGAAGCTGGAGGTAGCAGAGCTGAAGATGTTGAGGTTTTCATTGGAAGTGATGAGGATGGACAGGATTAGAAACTAGTTTATTAGAAGGACAGCGCATGTAGGACGTTTTGGAGACAAGGTGAGGGAGGTGCGATTGAGATGGTTTGGACATGTGCAGAGGAGGAAAATAGGGTATAGGAGAATGCTGAGGATGGAGCCACCAGGAAGGAGGAAAAGAGGAAGGTTCATGGATGTGGTGAGGGAAGACATGCAGGTAGTTGATTTGAAAGAGTCAGATATAGAGGACAGGGGGGTATAGAGAAAGATGATCCGCTGTGGCTACCCCTAATGGGAGCAGCCAAAAGAAAAAGATGCTCAAAAGTTGTATATTGGTAATATCGTATGTGTGAGCGTTGTCTAGATAGTTAGCTTCTTAACTAGCTAGCTACTAGAGCTACTATTGAATGATATTTATAGTTATTTATACTGATAACACACATTTTTATATTTTCTGGAAACTGATGTTTTCTTGGTAGCAAGCAGACTGGAAATGAGTTATTAAATAACTTAAATATTCCGAATTTACCAGTTAACCAATGAACTGTTATAGTTCAGGATCAATCCAAAACAATAAACCTGTATTCAGAACTCTTTTGGAACATTATACATTTTTTGGGGGGTGTTTTAGGATTTGGGGTTCTGAATATCTACTTATTTAGCTGTAAAATTAATATTAAAGAAAAGGAAAAGCTCAGGGTTGGAGAATCCATGACAAGTGAAATAAACGGTTAGCCGAACTAGCCATCGGCATGAGAGAAAGTTTAAGACTTCATCTTGTAATAAACATAGAGCATGATGAATGTCACTTTTGGGATATTGGGCATCTGGTTGGTAATATCTAGGATTTTCCTGGAATAGCTGCGAATATCAGTCGTTCATCAAGACAAAAATGAAGACGAAATGATGTCGACTTGACATGCAATAACGACAGCCGGCTATCTGATGGCTGTACAGACTTAGTGTCGGTTCGTCACCGTAGCGACCAAATATGCAGAAACAGGAAGAGCAGGAAGCATTTCACCTGTTATATAAAAAAAACCACGTTTATTACATTATACGAAGCGCAACTCGACTTAATCTGTCACCAATAGTCGTTTTGTTTGGTTAAAAAGCCGGGCTCGATTCAGTATAAAATCTATAATGATGACTATACACAGTTGAAGCATATATACTGTTAGCCGCTCGAGCTAGCCACACATACTAGCTAGTTCCTGCTTAGCATGCTACACATAGATACATCAAACTTCAATAACCAGTAAGTCATATCAAAATAATTTATTAAGTACAGATCATTATATACAGACTCTAATATTATAATCAGACCTGGTTATATTGTAATACGAGTAGTTTTATGGTGCTGACATTATTAATCTCTTTGTATGGTTAGCTTTGAAGTGTCATAATGAAATTGTTGATGTTTTAGGATACAGTTGTACATGTGCTCTACATAATAAAATCCTGATGTGCATTCTGAGGTACAGAGACACTTGTTAAAGGTGTTACTGATATAAACACATCTATCCATTCGGACCAATTTTGATCATTTTTACTCCATAAATTGGAATACGGACGTTGGTCCCGCCCCGTGGCCGAGGATCGCATCCAATCAGCGTGCGTCTACGAGGTTGGGGAAGTGACGTCACGACTCCTTCAACCTACCAGTGTGCACGAGCCTGGGCAAGTCAAACCGACCGCACAGCACAGAGCATTGTGTGTGAGAAGAGTGTTTTATTTTTCCTTGTGATTGCAAAACCCGCGAACTAACAAAACTGTCCGGGAGGAAATCCGATGTCCTGTACCGGCTTTTGAATTTGTTAAAAAAGTGTACAAGGTAAGATATTATTTATTCGCTTTTCTCATTCAGGGCGAGGACTCGTGCGAGCTTCTGTACAAGTTGTTGCAGTGGTGTAGCCAGGGCAGCAGCAGAGCTAATGCTAAACAGTTCAGCTAACACAGCTGGAGGAGGATCCATGCAGGAATCCACATGCACTTAGCCCTAGTGGCTAATGTTAGCCCCGGAGGAAGCGCAGATCGAGAGCCGGTTCGAGAAACTATGATTTATTATAAATGGTACAGGTGAGAAACAGACTGTAAACTCATCCGACTATCCACCAGACTTTATAGGGTTTATATAAGAGTATGTGCGCTCATTGACATTTTATATCGAAGTTTATATAAGTTTTTATTAAAACATAAACAAACAAAACAGTTTTGAATTAACATACATTTGTCAATTTCCTGTAAATATATATAAATACATACACATTTATGTCTGTCTGTATGTATGTGTATATATATATATATATATATATATATATATATATATATATATATATATATACACATTTTGTAATTAATTATTTTATTACCAGAAGTCCTAACCAAATATATGCAAAGTGGGTGTTAAACTAAAAATTACTATTACTTGACCATGAAGACCTTGACTCACGCAGTCTTAACTGGGCTGAGGATGTTGAAATATGTCTGCCACTTGAATTTCAAGAAGCATATTTTTATTTGCCAGTTTTTGAGTCTGGTAATTCTAATCTAAAGAATACTCTGCAGCAGAGGTAGCTCTTGGTCTTCCCTTTTCTAGGATGATCCTAACGAGAGCCTGTTTTATCATAGCGTTTGATGGTTATGGAGCCTGCACATGATGATACATTTAAAGTTAATGAGATTTTCCTCTATAATATGAATTTGTACAGTGTTTGTATTGACTCTGTCCTCGCCCTTTCCTCTGCACAAGACAACTGTCTAAAGGACATTAAGAAGGCAAGAAATGTCATATGGTAACTTTTGACAAGGTACACCTATGAAATAGATACCATTCCAAGCCAAGCTGTCATCAAAGCTAAATGTAGCTACGTTGGACAATCCATAAAACACATTCTGAGTTGTTTACCACTTTTCTGTTGAATACATCATACATTTGATAGTATGGATATCTTCAGTATTAATGTATAATGTTGAAAACAATAAAAACAAAGAAATAACCCTAAACGCTGGTGCTCTGTGTGTGTTTGTGTGTGTGTGTGTATGTATATATATGTATGTATATATGTGTGTGTGTGTGTGTGTGTATATATGCGTATGTGTAACGAATTGTGTGTAACAAACACTGTTATCGATTAGTTGGGCTGCTCAGTTTAGTCATCCAAAGCAGATTACAGTGTTCTTTGTTGCGTTGAATATAAAATGGAAGCATTTTATATTCAACGCAACAAAGAACACTGTAACCTGCAAGTTATGCAAAACTGAGCGTGTGTGGCATGGAAGTACCACAGTGATGCACGAACACATGAAAATGCATTTCCTTCTAAAAAATTGTCTAGTATATCCTTCCATATAATTTTGTGTAAAAAAGTGCAGTTACATTAAAAGGTTTGCTTAAAAACATAGGAATAAGCAACTAAGATAATTTCATGTTATGTTTATGATTATGTGA